>NC_092340.1:77329910-77635357 GCF_046630445.1 Rutidosis leptorrhynchoides | reverse complement strand
ATCCTAGAGCATAATAGAAGTAAACAGACTCCTCTGGTGGGAGTTGGAAAAGAAGGAAGATTGTGGCGATAACCAATATAAGGTCAAGAATAAGAACTGGATTGAGCATATTAACAAATATTTTGGAAGTATGAATTGAGGAAAGAAAGTATAGAAGTGGAGAAGATAATGAAACGGAAAAAGCTAATTTATAGCGAAATTCCAGACACAGCAATCGAGGCAATTCACTGCATTTAATTAAAGAAAATCCTAATTTCCTTAATTACCGGAGAATCAAATCTTCTAAAGATTATGAAGATTTCTTTAAATCCCTTAAATTACGAAAATCAACTTTAACTATATCAAAATTTAATGCGAACATTTAATTTTCTCATTTCAATCTTTTACGATAGCTTCGTTTATACTCTTCCTATAATCAAATCGTTTCATCCATATTACCCAATGTTAATAAAAACTCTATTTTTCAACTCATATTCATCATTCTTGTTGTAAAGAATAACGATCTCTATCAAATTTCATGATTATGATTTTCATGAACTCCTCTCTATTTTGTCTACCCTAATATTGTGGCATAAACGCTCAAGGTTTAAATAAGCTCACTATTATTCATCACACATTTCATGTATATTGAAATGCTTGTATAACATCATCATCTCTTTCTGAGGAAAACCTAATCAATGACACTCTTGTTAAATCCTTTAGATAACCTCCACATTAATAATAAAATGCACTTTGTAGAATTTATGGATCGTAAGATTTAAACGCTAGAAACAAAACAATATCCTATTAGTTGGAATTCACGAAAGGCCCCGAGCATACCTGGGAACGTGAAGACCAAATAAAACGAAAATATCCTCACCTGTTTACAAACAACGCTGACTTATGGCAACAACTAAATTTCGGGACGAAATTTCTATTAACAGGGGGATACTGTGACAACCCGTAAATTTTCGGCAAAATTTAAACAAAAATCTTTATATGATTTCATTTAACCTCAACTAATTCCGACGATTCACGAACAATTATTTGTAAATAATTACGCATTAATTTGATATATTAATATTATTATTATTAATATCCTTTTTAAACAAGATATCAATAATTAATATCTTTATTATCAGTATTGTTATTATGAATTAAAAAAAATATTGACAAATATTCTTGGAAAAGTAGTAAATCAATTTGTTTCTTTTAAAAAATATATAAAAAAAAATTCTTAAAATAAATGATTTTTTTAATAAAATAAATAAATAAATTACTTTTTAATTAATAATTATAATGGAAAACTACTTTTATTATTTTATTTTGTGCATTATCCCATGACCTAACATTTAATACTTTTGAATTTTAAAATTTCATTAAAAATTAAAATATTTCTTTTTCTATTAATTATTTTATTCTTTTTACCTAATTTTTTCAAGTATAAATACCCCTCATTTCTCATTCAAACTCACACCAAAATTTCTCTCATTCTCTCTTTGAAGAATTACTGCTAGTAAGTATTTTTTCTTACTTTTTACTTTTTACTTTTTACTTTTTACTTCGGTTTATTATTTTTTTACCGAAACATGTAAATAATGTTATAAATTATATGCAATTAAAATTAAAATAAATAACATGTTATAATTAGTAATATATGTTACTAAAAATTATAAAAGTATTTTTATGAATTAATATATAGGAGTTATAATTAAAATCGAATTAATGAATATATATGTATATACGCACCTAACGTAAAGGTTATAATTAAAGATAGCGTAGAAAGACTACAAACATCACCGCTACTTGTGACCTAGGTTGATCCTTGTTACCATTATGGGACGCTTGTGGATCTCGAATGCCAAGACTTAGATTCTGGTCAAGAGATCCTGGGCCGCTCGGTAACAACAGATCATTCGAGTGACTTGCATGTCAGCGACGAAGTTTGGGCGAGATTGTACAACATCTTTGTTAAGAATTATAACCCGAACATTCTTAAACTAGAAGCTTACCATAAGTGGAAGTTTTTCATAAATAGTAGGTTTCCAAAAATAGAAACTTTTGAGAAAAAGGAACTTTTCTCGAAAACCGTCACTGTCAATATAGTTGCTATATTAATAAACATACTTTATGTCAAGTTAGACATTAACTAATCAAACGTTATACCTCAAGGTTGATATCCAGATCACTTACTTGCTTTACTTTGCTTCTTGCGTGGAATACTTCAACTGCTATTTAATGTGAGTTTCATATGATCCCTTTTACTCTTTACATTTTTGGGCTGAGAATACATGCGCAACTTTTATAACTGTTTTATACGTATCAACTATTAAACTGTGATATGTTGGGCTATGACCAGCAAGTCCCCAACAGACAAGTATAAACGATAACTTGTTACGGGGCAAACTTGAAAGTCTAGTCTAAATACAAGTACCAACTATTAAACTGTGATATGTTGGGCTATGACCAGCAAGTCCCCAACCGACAAGTATAAACGATAACTTGTTACGGGGAAAACTTGAAAGTCTAGTCTAAATATCAGTACCAACTGTTAAAACTATGCTATACCCGGCTATGTCCGACTAAGTCCTTACAGTGATATTTTTAATTGCTGCGACATTCTTAATTATTGGGGATAGGCCTATTGGGAGTAACGTCCCCGATACATTTGACTAAGTCTTTGTATTACTTGATAATGAAATTAAAACGACAAGGACAGAACAACTTGTCACGGGGCAAACAACGTTTAGTCTAAATATCACGCACTGGCATAACTTTTTGATCCTGCGGGAGATCAACTTGACTGGATCTGAGTGATCTACTTATGAAAACAAATCTTGTGGTCTAACACTATTACTGAAATCATTATTTATGATAAACCTATGAACTCACTCAACCTCGTGTTGACTTTTTAAGCATGTTTATTCTCAGGTACTTAAGTATTGCTTCCGCTGTATATCTGCTGCTTTGATGATGATTGCTTGCTATACTTAGAGTCTTCATTACATATCATATCAATTAAAGACATTTAATGTTCTAAATACAATGTAATCTATTTATCTTCTGCTGCAAAACTCAATAAAACGTCTCACATAGAGTCGTTCTCGTTTATACAACTGTGATTTGATATAATTAGTGACGTTATTCTTCCAAGCCCTATCTGGAGGATGTCACATATAGGGACGTCCAATTGTAAATCTTTATATTTAAAATTAACAACTATCATTTAGTTAAACAAATATAAAGCCCATTATGGTACAAAGCCCAATTAACAACTAATTTCCACAAGTATCGTTCTTTTGTCCAAACCCCAATTATGGTACAAAGCCCAATTACCCAATTTTAGTAATTAGCCCAACATCATGATTACTTCGTTTTAAATAAGCATAATAATAACTTAGCTACGAGACATTAATGAAAATAATATAAACATAACTTATAATGATTAAAAATAGCGTAGCGTTACACGGATAGAATTTCGACTTACACCCTTACAACATTCGCTAACATACCCTTATTATTAGGATTTAAAATTAAAATATAAATTATATATATATATTTACGTATATATTGAGAGAGAGATAGATTATGGATATTTTTACGATCAGAATGCGTTGCCTTTTATAGGAATTTTCGTCCAGGTGAGCTCCGTGAGTCGCGGCCTTTTCCTTCTTTGAACTCCGCAAGTCGCGGAGTTCGATTTTACAGCTCACACCATTTTGGAGCCTTTCTTGCCGACGGATTATTATATAAATATAATATATATATATAATTTATATAATTAATTATATATTATATTATATTTATATACATAGTTAACTTGTAATTTTTAGTCCGTTGCGTCGAGCGTTGAGAGTTGACTCTGGTCCCGGTTCCGGATTTTCGAACGTCCTTGCGTACAATTTAATATCTTGTACTTTGCGTTTTGAATCTTGTACTCTTGTAATTTCGAGACGTTTCTTATCAATAATTGGAACCTCTTTGATTGTATTTTGTACTTTTGAGCTTTTTGGTCATTTGCGTCTTCAATTCGTCGAATCTGTCTTTTGTCTTCACCTTTTATTATTTAAACGAATATCACTTATAAATAGGACAATTGCAACTAAAAGCTTGTCTTTCTTGAGGAATAATGCTATGAAATATATGTTCGTTTTTAGCATTATCAAATATTCCCACACTTGAGCGTTGCTTGTCCTCAAGCAATATAGTCTTGAAATACTAGAATCACTTCTTTATTCTTCACACTTTGTACATCAGTGATTTCTTTACGGCGGTATAAACAATGGTAGTAACGATGTGGTTTACAATCCCACATGACTATAAAATTTAGATCCTTTAAGGAAATTGGATCTTTATGAAAACATTTGATCTTTTTGAAAATTCAATCTAGCTTTTACCCTAGATAAGTTTTCCAGAATAACCCTTCACCGGTGTTTGCAAATTCTTTTTGTGGGTTTGGTGGGTTTCAGATTTAAAATTTTAGCTCAAAACTTGTGGTTTTGTGTCACCCACTTGCTAACCTTGTATTTGGAAAGCAACACATCCAGTTTACTTGTTTTGTATATTACCTTTCGGTAAACTACCGTCCGGTTGTAAAGGAAAGCGTTGAACAAGCACTGTTTAAGGCAATGTCCCCTGACATGCTTTTAATTATGGTCTATAACGTGTCAGACGCAATTACTATCCTTTATAGGAGCAATAGTAAAGCTCACCCTTATAATTTTTCGGTCTGGCACAAGGTCCTGTCTTCGACCATGCTATGCAACCACCGTTCTTACGGTTGACACCCGATTTGGTTCAGGTGACCTAATGAATTCCAGGTGAATTCCTAGGATTTTATGTTCAATGGTAATGAACGCATTGAAAATAGGTTTTCAGAAAACAAATCGGTTTGTAATTTTTGATCAAAATATTTTCTCGTTCAAGCTCGAGTTTAGATATCATTGAATTCCATGAGTTTGAATTCTCAATCTTTAAGGTCAATCTCAAGGATTGAGTAATATCAGTCTTAAAAGCTGATTTTTGATCTTTAAGGAGATTATCCTTTTCGGGGATCTGATTCATTAGTTGTGACGACCCGGAAATTTCCGACCAAATTTAAACCTAACCTTTATATGTTTCCGACACGATAAGCAGAATTTGTAACGTTGAATCTCAAAAAGTTTGGAACTACATTCATGTAATCAATTACCCTTTGACCGTGTTCGACGATTCACGAACAATTATGTGTATATAGATATGTATATATAATATATAATAACTGAAAACATTAACAAAGTATTTGATATATATGATGCTTTACATGAATGTATTTGTTTCGATATATTTATCGACAGAATTAAGAGATAATATCAAATGATTGAATTATCAGATACATTATGATATAATTACGGGCCAATGTTATGAGGTCCACTGTGATTTAAGAAATCTATTCTTTTTGACAATATTCGGAAAATGGTAAAGTGATCTATAAGTAAGAACGTGGAGTATAAATAACTTAGATATTGGATATCGACAAGTTAAGTAACTCGACATTTTTCATTAAGATGATTTCATACGTTTATTAAACCTTTGGACTTTATCCCATGCTTCACCAACAGACTGTAATTTAAAAATTTGAAACCTATTATGAATATATATAATTCTACTTTTCTAAAATGTTTTATGATATAACGATTTAAATTAATATTAAATATATTTATACGCGTATTATACGTACATAGTTTTATACTTTTACTATACTTTAACTTTACTTTTACTTTACTTTTACTTTACTTTAACTTTAATAATTCATACTTTAATAATTCACTTTAATAATTCATACTTTAATAATTCACTTTAATAATTCATACTTTAATAATTCATACTTTAATAATTGACTTTAATAATTCATACTTTAATAATTCACTTTAATAATTCATACTTTAATAATTCATTTTAATAATTCATACTTTAATAATTCACTTTAATAATTTAAAAATCTATTATACATAGAATTCAATAGGTTTCATTATTTCATAGAAACTGGAAAATATATTTCTCTAAACTCTCTCAATCGAATTACAT
Organism: Rutidosis leptorrhynchoides; assembly: GCF_046630445.1. Taxonomy (NCBI): domain Eukaryota; kingdom Viridiplantae; phylum Streptophyta; class Magnoliopsida; order Asterales; family Asteraceae; genus Rutidosis; species Rutidosis leptorrhynchoides. The sequence goes on along the minus strand of NC_092340.1, from coordinate 77,629,312 downwards.
ATATATATATATATATATATATATATATATATATATATATATATATATATATATATATATATATATATATATATATATATATATTTACTTAGTATTATTTCAAGATATTATTAGTATACATAAAATACTACGATGGAGTTATATTCAGACGATTTCAAAATAAGTTTTCAAACGGGATAGAGCTAAGGAAATTATGGGTTATAGCTATAGAGGTTATGGGTATTGTTCGAGGGTATTGCTCTTGAGGTCAACCTAACGTTTATCATTTTCATTGCGTCTACGTACTTTCCTGCAATATTGAATCACAATATTGATACGTGAGCATTCATATCTTATCTTTTATATATTAATAGTGTATCCCTGACTAGTGCTCGAGTATATATGATTATGCATGTTTGTATGCTTAGTTTCGTCGTTAAATAGTTTATGATAAATCACAAATTTGATACATATGCTACTGAGATAAGGTATATGATATGCATGTCGTTGAAAAGCTAAAGAAAAATTAATAACTTTTCATTTAGAAATCGTGTGGGTTCGATGAACGGATTAAAAGATATGGTCAACTGAATTATTATTAATTTTAATATTATTATTAAAACGATTATTATAATTGTTATCAGTTGATGTTACTACTAAAATTATCTTTATTACTAAAAATTAATATTTTTATTGAAACTATCATTTTATTATTTTTATCATTATTATTATTATCAATATTATTTAATCAAATAAATATGCGTACAAAGATATTTTTACCACACGTAATATAATTACATTAATAATACATACCATTATATTTTTATGATATTAAGTGAATTTTATAAATTTTATTACTTGAGATATATAAAAGTATATTTTTATCATATATAAATTTAAATATAAATTTTTATTTATTAATAAATGACTGGTATTATTTAGTATAATAAGATCTGATAAATATATTTGAATATATAAAATGACTATATATAAGTTATATAATAAATATGTATAGATTTTGGAAGTCATTTTGGGTCAAGTTGACTTTTGTTGACTTTTGCATGTCGATCTCGAGCATTAGGATTGTGATACACTACGACTTGACCTAAATTGTTAGACAGATATTGACCAACATATAAATATATATACTTAATATAGGTTCGTGAATCCGAGGCCAACCTTGCACTTGTTAAATGACGTTATATGTATTTTTACTATGAAATACAATATGGTGAGTTTCATTTGCTCCCTTTTTAATTGCTTTTGCAATATATATTTTGGGCTGAGAATACATGCGCTGTTTTATAAATGTTTTACGAAATAGGCACAAGTACTAAAACTAATTCTACGTGGGTTTAAACCAGAAATATACCCTTAGCTTGGTAACATTAAACTACTTGTCTATGTACGGTAGGCGCGAATCCTAAAGATAGATCTATTGGGCCTGACAAACCCCATCCTGACTATGGGATGCTTTAGTACTTCGAGGTTATTTTAAACACACCTGATCTGGTGTACTTCAGAGGGTAAAACATGAACGTTAAGGCTTGTTACCGGGTGCCTACAACTTATAGAATACTTTTATATACTTGCGAGTGTATATATATTTATAAACGGAAATCTTGTGGTCTATTAATATATTGAAATGATTGATATGATAAACCTATGAACTCACCAACCTTTTGGTTGACACTTTTAAGCATGTTTATTCTCAGGTATTAAAGAAATCTTCCGCTGTGCATTAGCTCATTTTAAGGATATTACCTGGAGTCATTCATGACATACTTTGAAAGACGTTGCATTCGAGTCGTTGAGTTCATCAAGATTAATATTAAGTCAATTATAGTTGGATGTAATATGAAATGGTATGCATGCCGTCAATTTTTGATGTAAAGAAAGTTTGTCTTTTAAAAATGAATGCAATGTTTGTAAAACGTATCATATAGAGGTCAAATACCTCGCGATGTAATCAACTATTATGAATCGTTTATAATGTATATGAACGGGTCCTTTCAGTTGGTATCAGAGCGGTGGTCTTAGCGAACCAGGTCTTGCATTAGTGTGTCTAACTGATAGTTGTTAAGATGCATTAGAAAGTCTGGACTTCGACCGTGTCTGCATGTCAAAAGTTTTGTTTATCATTTTTAGTCGGAAATCATCTACTTACCATCCTTAGGAAATTACCTGCTTATCATTCTTAGTCTAGACACGTCTTGCTGCATTGATTGCATGAATAGTGTATAGACAAAATTCATATCTTAGCGTATCTGCTAAATCATATCTTATCGTATCTACTACCGTAAACTTTGCCTGACATATTCCGTAAATTCCTCCGTAATCTATGAAATCTTTTGATCTATATATATATATATATATATATATATATATATATATATATATATATATATTCTATGTAGTTAGAATACCACTCGATAGCCGGAAAATCATTTCGTATCAAAAAAATCCTTTATCAAATCGTACGAAATGGAATTCGTCATCAGTTCAAGTTCCTCGGATTCCGAAATGGAATCCCACTCAAGCCCCGAAAGCAGTGTGACTGGAATGGATCAACCAATCAGCCATCATCTATTCTGGATGAATTGGGGATGGGTCCGTAGCCTCCTTAATCATTGGAGACAAGAAGAAGGCGATCCTTTCCATCCACCACATTGCCCTCTTGGCAATGAACCTGAAGCACTTACCGGCGAACCTGTCCGAAACACCATTTTCTCTCTCATTTCCAGAGTATCTCGTCATGATTATATACTACACCAAATTCTAGATCTTATTTATCCGCTCGTCCGAACCGACAATCACCCCGGTGTAATAGAAGAAGTCAACGAGCTTCGCGCTCGGGTAGTGGCTTTGGAGAATATGGTGCAAAGGTTACAAACACCAGTAGCAGCACCAGCAGCATAACCAGTACCACCATCAACAACATCAACAGTACCATTACCACCACCAACAACAACCGCATCGCAAACCTCAACTTCACAATCTGTCCCACGAGCATCGACGTCATACGCCATGTAGATACCAAGGAATACCACAACGATGAAGTACGGATTCATAACTTCATTGGGAAAACATTCTACGACGATTATGTAATTTCTAAAGTTTAGAAATTATCTATCCTAGCCTTAACCATAAATCAAATGAGTTTAATTTAATATTAACTCATTAAATCTATATTACATCTGAAGAAATATACACATATATATTTCCATAAAGACTGTAATAAAATTCTTTTGTACAAAATATTAACTGTGAAATTTTTTTTTAACGGGTAGGTAATACCCGAGAGATATATAAATTCACAATTAATATGTTACATTCTTCGAATCTGATTCAGCAAATCATCCATTATACTCCCTACTTTCACAACAATATACATTCTTTTATAGAAATCAAAACAATCATACTCATTCAAAATCTAATTACATATTCTGATTTTGAAATCTCAGAATTCGATTCAAGATATAACCGAAATCATCACTCTTATATTTCTACATCTTTCAAAACTATACTTTGACTTCAAAACTGTCCTAGAACCTCATTTCTATTCATGGAACTCACAAAAATATTTGTATCATTCAAAATCTTAGAACATCATATGTATATTAACAATTACAATATGTGTTCAAACACTTCGAAATTATTAAAGACATGCGAGATGATGATCCAACCACACATTAGCCAATGCCATGAACCTGAAAAGCTCTCGAAACCAAAGTTATAGTTTAACACGTATCCGTGTCAGATCCTTTGATATTTATTACCAAATATAATTTTTCAATCTCTTTCCAAAATAGACAGTTTTGTCATAGCTTCAACAAATCACCTTCATTTGTTTATACGAATAAACCTTATTATAACAATTACCCCTTCATCATTGTTACCGGGGAACCTTTCATATCTCGCCACATTAGCAGTAAACTTATCAACAACTTCATTAACCTTCGACTTAAGCCTCTCCGAAAATCCACTATACTTATTCATTAAAACCCCATCATGTACTCACCTACATCCTGTAACAATAATTATCACACTAACTACTGGGAATTAGCAATCAGTATTTTGAATTTCACGACAATTTTACGTCAAAAGTTATATGTATACATATAACGTCTATCTCCTAGACTTACATACTTCGAATGTGAATTTTCTGAAAAACATCCCAAACTATGAACTAGTTCTCCGAAATTGAAAAAATGCTGATGAAGCAGCAAAAACTGTAAACGACTTTAACAGTCAAAAGTTTGATGATAAAGAATAGTATGGTGGTAAAGCTGAGAAAAAGAGAAGGTTTGAAACTGGAAAACGGATTGAGCAGACCATGAAGGAGGCTGTGGACAAATCACAAAGACTAAACCTGCCTTCAAAGGATCCAAATGATTCAGTGTCTACTGAAATAGTTAGCAAACACCTTACTTCTTATCTAAACCTTCACAGACAAATCTTCTTCATCATCTATCTATGTTAAGAATTATAAGATATTATCGTATCTTTTATTATAAATATCTTCGATATTCCTGAAGATATTTTCACAACTATTCTTATCCAAAATCTTCTATCTATTCGCAATATCTGCGTTACAACATAAAAAGAAACTGTGTTAGTTTCTAAATTCTGAAGAAAAAAAAAATTCGAATTTTAAATAGGAATGTTTTTGAAGTAGTATTGGGAACTGAAGCATGAGTTAGTATAATATAATGACACTTGATCAATGTGATTATATTACAGTAAGTCATACTGAGTTTCTAATGGAACGTGATGATTCACAGAACATACCGTCATCATGTACTATTTACACGACTCTTACATTCTACCCAATTTCCAAACATATTAAGAACATATCATCATGATAGCTCTATATTTTAGGATATTCTGGTAATTTGCCAAATCAAGATCGTGCCATTACGATTTTCTTCTTGGAACATTAACTATGTTCATCCAAAAATTCATATCTACAAATTCTGGACCATTATCCGCTTGACTTAAGGTGGGGAAGAGAAAACGAAAGCATGAAGCTCCGAAATATAATGGAGAATATAAAGCCCGATAACAACCCCGAAATTACAAACCTTGTATATCAATGCGTATAGCAATATAAAGACACAGGAGAATGAAAAACACAATAACCCCAAGGTAATGGTAGAAGAAAATAACTTCCTCCGGTGGTAGATGAAAAAGAAGAATGACAGATATGAAAGTTAAGAGTATATCAAGAATCAATACTGGATGAAGCATATTAACGAATGCTTTAAAGTATGAATTGGGGAGAAAGACTAGAAGGTGTGAGCTGTGGAAATAAAGAAACGAAGGGGTGGATTTATAGTAAAATATCAGACAGAGAAATCGAGACAGATTATCGCATTTAATCAAATAAGATCCTGATTTCCTTAATCGCCAAAGAACCAAATCTTATTGCAAAGATTTTATTTAAATTCCATGAATTCCGAAAATCAATCATAACTACGTCATCGGTTAAAACGAATATACGTTTACTCATTTCACTCTCTTGCGATAGCTTCACTTATGCTCTTCGCGTAATCAAATTGTTTTATCTATATTACTCAATGGTGATAAAACTCTATTTATCAACTCATATTCGTCATGAAAACATTTTTAAAGTTAGCCATGACGACCTCGATCAAATTTCGGGACGAAATATCTTTAACGGGTAGGTACTGTGACGACCCGGAAATTTCCGACCAAATTTAAACCTAACCTTTATATGTTTCCGACACGAGAAGCAGAATTTGTAATGTTGAATCTCAAAAAGTTTGGAACTACATTCATGTAATCAATTACCCTTTGACCGTGTTCGACGATTCACGAACAATTATGTGTATATAGATATGTATATATAATATATAATAACTGAAAACATTAACAAAGTATTTGATATATATGATGCTTTACATGAATGTATTTGTTTCGATATATTTATCGACAGAATTAAGAGATAATATCAAATGATTGAATTATCAGATAAATTATGATATGATTACGGGCCAATGTTATGAGGTCCACTGTGATTTAAGAAATCTATTCTTTTTGACAATATTCGGAAAATGGTAAAGTGATCTATAAGTAAGAACGTGGAGTGTAAATAACTTAGATGTTGGATATCGACAAGTTAAGTAACTCGATATTTTTCATTAAGATGATTTCATACGTTTATTAAACCTTTGGACTTTATCCCATGCTTCACCAACAGACTGTAATTTAAAAATTTGAAACCTATTATGAATATATATAATTCTACTTTTCTAAAATGTTTTATGATATAACGATTTAAATTAATATTAAATATATTTATACGCGTATTATACGTACATAGTTTTATACTTTTACTATACTTTAACTTTACTTTTACTTTACTTTAACGTTACTTTAACTTTAATAATTCATACTTTAATAATTCACTTTAATAATTCATACTTTAATAATTCACTTTAATAATTCATACGTTAATAATTCGCTTTAATAATTCATACTTTAATAATTCACTTTAATAATTCATACTTTAATAATTCACTTTAATAATTCATACTTTAATAATTCATTTCAATAATTCATACTTTAATAATTCACTTTAATAATTTAAAAATCTATTATACATAGAATTCAATAGGTTTCATTATTTCATAGAAACTGGAAAATATATTTCTCTAAACTCTCTCAATCGAATTACATATATATATATATATATATATATATATATATATATATATATATATATATATATATATATATATTTACTTAGTATTATTTCAAGATATTATTAGTATACATAAAATACTACGATGGAGTTATATTCAGACGATTTCAAAATAAGTTTTCAAACGGGATAGAGCTAAGGAAATTATGGGTTATAGCTATGGAGGTTATGGGTATTGTTCGAGGGTATTGCTCGTGAGGTCAACCTAACGTTTATCATTTTCATTGCGTCTACGTACTTTCCTGCAATATTGAATCACAATATTGATACGTGAGCATTCATATCTTATCTTTTATATATTAATAGTGTATCCCTGACTAGTGCTCGAGTATATATGATTATGCATGTTTGTATGCTTAGTTTCGTCGTTAAATAGTTTATGATAAATCACAAATTTGATACATATGCTACTGAGATAAGGTATATGATATGCATGTCGTTGAAAAGTTAAAGAAAAATTAATAACTTTTCATTTAGAAATTGTGTGGGTTCGATGAACGGATTAAAAGATATGGTCAAGTGAATTATTATTAATTTTAATATTATTATTAAAATGATTATTATAATTGTTATCAGTTGATGTTACTACTAAAATTATCTTTATTACTAAAAATTAATATTTTTATTGAAACTATCATTTTATTATTTTTATCATTATTATTATTATCAATATTATTTAATCAAACAAATATGCGTACAAAGATATTTTTACCACACGTAATATAATTACATTAATAATACATACCATTATATTTTTATGATATTAAGTGAATTTTATAAATTTTATTACTTGAGATATATAAAAGTATATTTTTATCATATATAAATTTAAATATAAATTTTTATTTATTAATAAATGACTGGTATTATTTAGTATAATAAGATCTGATAAATATATTTGAATATATAAAACGACTATATATAAGTTATATAATAAATATGTATAGATTTTGGAAGTCATTTTGGGTTAAGTTGACTTTTGTTGACTTTTGCATGTCGATCTCGAGCATTAGGATTGTGATACACTACGACTTGACCTAAATTGTTAGACAGATATTGACCAACATATAAATATATATACTTAATATAGGTTCGTGAATCCGAGGACAACCTTGCACTTGTTAAATGACGTTATATGTATTTTTACTATGAAATACAGTATGGTGAGTTTCATTTGCTCCCTTTTTAATTGCTTTTGCAATATATATTTTGGGCTGAGAATACATGCGCTGTTTTATAAATGTTTTACGAAATAGGCACAAGTACTAAAACTAATTCTACGTGAGTTTAAACCAGAAATATACCCTTAGCTTGGTAACATTAAACTACTTGTCTATGTACGGTAGGCGCGAATCCTAAAGATAGATCTATTGGGCCTGACAAACCCCATCCTGACTATGGGATGCTTTAGTACTTCGAGGTTATTTTAAACACACCTGATCTGGTGTACTTCAGAGGGTAAAACATGAACGTTAAGGCTTGTTACCGGGTGCCTACAACTTATAGAATACTTTTATACACTTGCGAGTGTATATATATTTATAAACGGAAATCTTGTGGTCTATTAATATATTGAAATGATTGATATGATAAACCTATGAACTCACCAACCTTTTGGTTGACACTTTTAAGCATGTTTATTCTCAGGTATTAAAGAAATCTTCCGCTGTGCATTAGCTCATTTTAAGGATATTACCTGGAGTCATTCATGACATACTTTGAAAGATGTTGCATTCGAGTCGTTGAGTTCATCAAGATTAATATTAAGTCAATTATAGTTGGATGTAATATGAAATGGTATGCATGCCGTCAATTTTTGATGTAAAGAAAGTTTGTCTTTTAAAAACGAATGCAATGTTTGTAAAACGTATCATATAGAGGTCAAATACCTCGCGATGTAATAAACTATTGTGAATCATTTATAATGTATATGAACGGGTCCTTTCATTAGTCTTATCCAACTAATTTGCACGATGCCCTCCCCATTGTACGAGATAAATCCTTCTCATGGTTAGGATAAATCTGACCACTTGGTGACCCTGTTTGATGCTGAGGTCCGTGGATTTCCTGCTGATTTTAGAGATGACTTTTCTAGATTTTTCATTAACCTACAGCTGGTCTGGACGACAACTTCATGACCTAAATCAAGAAGCGGGTTTCTTTTTCGGAAGACTTTACTTCCTTTTAACGATGGAATTGATTCATCGTGTAGATCCATCTTTCTTACAGTAAATCGGGTAAAACAGTTAATTATCGTTCAAAACAAAAGTATTTTCAATTATTTGTTACAGAAATATGTGACATATGTTTAAAATAACTTGGTAAATTTTCCCATACTTGGCTTTTATTTTCTTTTATTTGCCTTTTTGTTCTCCTCTATTCCATTCTTAAATGAATTCTAACATTTTGGTTTGTTTCTCAGTTTATGTCCTTTACGAGGTAACAATAATTTCGGTGTTAACACCTAGTTTTATCGTTCATAAATATGTATAAACATGATTTTGAATTCATTTAATTGGAAATTTTTAAAAATTTTACCAGAATTGGGTAGTCAGTATATAAGACTAGGGCTGTTCTTTATTATCAGAGAGCACTAGATTCTAATACAACTACTGCTTTACAAGTATTTTTAATGGTAACCAAGTGTTTAAAGTAAAAATTTTAAAATCTGAAAGAATTTAACCCCTTCCCACACTTAAGATTTTGCAATGCCCTCATTTGCGAGAAATCAGTAACAATTTAAATTATTGAGGGTGATTAGCGTAGAAAAATGATTAAATTTTACCAAAGTTTCCAAACATATTGGCGTTTGTTTGCTGAATGATAAATGGTGCATATCATTTGTTCATTCCGTCTTGTTGTTATATCACATTTATTTTGCATCTTGTCGTCAAAATTAGTTGTTTTTGCTGAACTTAATGCCAGTCTTTGAAAATGCGTTGTTTTACCCTGTTGTGTACATAAGATAAACTGCAAACATATATACATATTTTTGAAGTTTGGAATATTACCCCACATTCAAAAATTATTAAAATCTAATAATAAAAGTTAGAAAATTATAAAAACTATTACAATATCAACATAAGTATTAAATGTAGTAACATTACAAAAAATAAAATAAAAAAAAAACTAAATAAACTAGGGATGATACTGATACCAGTAGGGGTTCCATGCATAACCATATGTGTTATAAAATGCTTCAGCTGGGTTATAAGTAGGATACGGTGGTTGCATCTCTATAGACCATGGAGGAAATATGGGCGTTGGAGTAGGAATATAGTTTCTACCTATATGTTGGCAATAAGCTATGATTTGGTTTTGATGAATCTGCCAATCTTCAAATGCTCTATGTCTAGCATTTTCATACTCTTGTGAAGCTATAAACCTTTGCATTTCTGTCATTTCATTTCCCCCTCCCACATTACCTGGCTGTTGGTTTCTCTCAACCTGTGGATGTCTACCATGGTATTGTACTGCGACGTTATTTCGCCTCTTCAAAACCTTCGCACCATGGTATACATTTAAACCAATTGTATCGTGGGGTTCTGGTTCTTCGACTAATAATCCCCCCCAACTTATATCTACATTGAGATACTCAGCAATTAATGTAATAAATATACCACCTCCTATTATGCTATGCGGTCTCATCCCCCTAACCATAGCTGATAAATAATAACCCACACAATAAGGTATACTTACAGCGCTTTGTGGGTCTCGAATACACATGTGATAAAACAAATCCTGTTCATTTACCTTTTCCTTATTCTTACCTCTTTGTGTAATCGAATTAGCTAAAAACCTATGAATTACTCTTAACTCTGCTCTATCTATATCTAAATAAGAGTAATTTCCCCCTTTAAATCGGTGATGGCTAGTCATTTGACTCCATACACCATGCGTATCAAAAGTTTCATCAATTTTCCTACCGTTCAATATCAACCCTCTACAATCGGCAGATGCTAACTCCTCAGGCGTATATATACGTAAGGCCTGAGCCATGTCTAGTAGAGACATGTGGTGCATCAAACCTCCTAACAAAAATCTAATAAAAGATCGATTGGTTAAACCAGCTACCCGATCATTTATTTCTATACTACACAATAATTCTTCACACCATACTTTATATACAGGCCTACGCATGTTGAATAAACGTACCCAATCGTTAAAAGTAGAATTACCATACCTCTGTGCAAGTAATTCCCTAATTGGCTCGGCTAATTCTACAGCTTCTAACGGTGCCCATTCTATTACCTTAGGTACTTCAATAGCTTTAGAATGAAGAGTATGCAAGCACCTTTGGTATTTTGGATAATCTATCCAACGTTTGTCAAATCTCAAGTTCGGGTGCAAATCTTCCAAGTGCATATCTGAAAATGTCATAACTGGATGAGGTATATCTTGTTTATAATAGCTATCAACATCCTATTGTTCCGCATTCTCAGGAGGAGCATTGCGAGCTTGGGATGAAGATTCACCCCTTTCAGTCTGCAAAACACATCAAACACAATTTTTGTGCATCCAAATATGCATTAGTGTCAGCAAAATCATCAATCAAAATAATTACAATGATATGTCCAATTTATATCAAACTTATGCTCATTTTCATATTTTTATCAAATCTACACTTTTTCAAATAAGCATATACGAAAATGTTCGCCAAGTTCATAAGCATTCAACTCAAATAACATGTTAAAATAATCATTAATGGCAATTAAACAAGTTTTAAATGGCATTATCTCTCAAAAATCAAGTTCATGAATTTTAGACTTGAAAAAGTCCACTTTAATTCTCAAAAATCATGTTTAGGCTCAAAGTTTGGATCATTTAACTACCTAAACATGTTACACTACTTAATTTAGCAATAATTCATGACAAAAATCGGCCATAACCTGTTTATATCAAAAAGCCCCAAATCACAAACCCTAGATTACTCAAAATTTGAAGTTTAAGGCTTCTAATCATGTTAAATAGCATCAATCTAGGTTATACAAGCATAATACATAAGCAATTTAAGCATAATTACACTAAAAAGCATCAAAATTGAATTGGGTATAAAATTGCTCAAGAACACTAATTTTCGGATTAAATGGTGTTTAGGTGTAGAAATTTACCGTTTTTCTTGAGTAATTCCTTGATAGCATCCTTCTCAACATGATTATAGTAAAAAATGTTATTATTTTTGGTGAAAAAATTCGATTTTTGAGAGTGTTTTTCGCTATTTTTCGCAGTATGTTTGTGGGTGTGGGTGGTGTGGACTGATCAGTTCGGGCCTTTTTTTTTTTTTTGTAATTTTGGTCCTCCGCGACTTGCGGTGTTTTTGTTCTTCAAACTCCGCGAGTCGCGGCATTTGGTTTTTTTTTTTTAATAAGCCTTAACTTATAAAACAAATATAAAATAAATTTAAAATTTTGTTTTGCTTTGTTTTAGGATGAGGTCGTTTCGGATCGATGTCCTAGTCTGTCCCTCGACAAAATTTTAAAATTTGTCTTTTTCAAGCGATTGTTTTAAAAGCTTAGATTTTTGGGTTTTTTTTAATGTTTTTGGCATACTTTAATTCAATAAGATTAAAAATAATGATAATAAAAGTTCTCGTCCCTCCCTCGGGTAAAGCAATTTCGGTTCAAAGACCTAGTCTTCAACTCACGACGAATTTTAAAAAATATATTTTTAACTTAACGAAATAAAGTAAATTTTTGTTTTTAAATTCACATCAAACTTAAATTTAAAATGCATAAAATTAAAAAATATCACACCAAACTTAATTAAAAATTCATATTATAAATTCACACCAAACTTATATTATATTTTTGTTTTTATACATAAAAACTTATATTAAAAATATTAATTTTTCAAATATTGACAAACTTAAATATATTGATTTTACAAAGTTCACAATATTAATTTAAGATTTATATATTAATTTTAAAAACATGGTAAAAATAAAATTAAAAATCTTTTTGGCTTTTATCCCACTTTAATCAATCAAATATTATCAAAAATATGCGCCCCTCTTTTCGGTAAAGTAATTTCGGTTCCATGACCTAATTTAACTCATGACGAATTTTTGAAATATTTTGGGTTGATTGATTAAAGATATTTATACCTTAAGAATAAACGTTAAATTTCGCAGTGATGTAATAAAATTTTGAATGATATCAATAATTTCGGTCGCCAAACCTAATTTTATTCAATACCAATTTAATACTTTATAGCGAACAAATTAGCGTTTATTATCAAAAGGTTAAAAATAAAAATAAAAATAAAAACTGTACAGACTTACCTGTGAGATAGTATTCTTAGTGATATGATCTATCCCACTCATAAGATAGTCGGTTTAATTGGTTTTCCATAGATACATAGGCGTAACCTCGAGCATTCAGTTTTTTTTCTTCTAAACATATGAACGGTCCATCTCTGCATAAAGTAACAAATTCGGTGTTTGAATAAGTTTGATTATTTGAACATTTACCTCCATGTGACCATTTTCCGCATTTGTGACATTTTTCAAGGTGTCGTGCTCTTCTTTTCGCTGCGGATTTTAATTTTCCTTTACCAAATTGTAACTTATTATCTTCGCATCTGGATTCTTTTCTTACTCCGTCCAATCTTTCTCTGATTACTGATACTATTTCACTCGGAAATATGTCATTATTACGTTTAGTAATCAAAGCGTGTAGCATTAGACCATGGTTTAATTCACAGGAAGTCTTCATTTCGTAAAAACCTAAAAAAAAATAAAAATTCGGAATGGGGGGAGAAGACTAGTTCTTTAGGGTCTGCTAGGGAAAGACCATTCGGGTTCCATTTTCGAGAACTACACGAAAACAGAAAATCTAACTCTAACAGAAATATATATTATCCTTTAAAGACTTGATTCTCCCCACACTTAGTTAGCTGTGGTATCGAAATTGTGATTAACTTCGTTGTCAACTTCCATCGGACCATGTATGTAATGTTTAACTCTGTGACCATTAACCTTAAATTCAATCCCATTTAAATTTATTAATTCTATCGTTCCGTATGGGAAAACTCTTTTGACTATGAATGGTCCAGACCATCTTGATTTCAATTTTCCAGGAAATAGCTTGAATTGTGAATTGAAAAGAAGAACTCTATCTCCTTCTTTGAATTCTCTTGAACTTCTGATTCTTTTATCATGCCATTTCTTTGTTCTTTCCTTATAGATTAACGAATTTTCGTATGCTTCATGTCTTAATTCTTCTAATTCGTTTAATTGACTTAACCGTAGACGTCCGGCTTCATGTAAATCAAGATTACATGTCTTCAAAGCCCAAAATGCTTTGTGTTCAATTTCTACTGGAAGATGACATGATTTTCCGTAAACGAGTTTAAAAGGTGTGGTTCCAATTGGAGTTTTGTAGGCTGTTCTAAAAGCCCAGAGTGCATCCTCCAATTTAATGGACCATTCCTTCGGATTTGATCCTACAGTTTTTTCTAGAATACGTTTTAAAGCTCGGTTGGTATTTTCAACTTGTCCACTTGTTTGTGGATGATATGCAGTGGAGATTTTATGAGTTACTCCATATCTTTTGAGAACTTTCTCAAGTTGATTATTGAAATGTCCCGTTCTTATTGATTAAAAACGTTCCATATTAATTGATTTCGTTGCGAGGTTTTGACCTCTATATGAGACGTTTTTCAAAGACTGCATTCATTTTAAAACAAACCATAACCTTTATTTCATCAATAAAGGTTTAAAAAGCTTTACGTAGATTATCAAATAATGATAATCTAAAATATCCTGTTTACACACGACCATTAAATAATGGTTTACAATACAAATATGTTACAACAAAATAAGTTTCTTGAATGCAGTTTTTACACAATATCATACAAGCATGGACTCCAAATCTCGTCCTTATTTAAGTATGCGACAGCGGAAGCTCTTAATAATCACCTGAGAATAAACATGCTTAAAACGTCAACAAAAATGTTGGTGAGTTATAGGTTTGACCTATATATATCAAATCATAATAATAGACCACAAGATTTTATATTTCAATACACATCCCATACATAGAGATAAAAATCATTCATATGGTGAACACCTGGTAACCGACATTAACAAGATGCATATATAAGAATATCCCCATCATTCCGGGACACCCTTCGGATATGATATAAATTTCGAAGTACTAAAGCATCCGGTACTTTGGATGGGGTTTGTTAGGCCCAATAGATCTATCTTTAGGATTCGCGTCAATTAGGGTGTCTGTTCCCTAATTCTTAGATTACCAGACTTAATAAAAAGGGGCATATTCGATTTCGATAATTCAACCATAGAATGTAGTTTCATGTACTTGTGTCTATTTTGTGAATCATTTATAAAACCTGCATGTATTCTCATCCCAAAAATATTAGATTTTAAAAGTGGGACTATAACTCACTTTCACAGATTTTTACTTCGTCGGGAAGTAAGACTTGGCCACTGGTTGATTCACGAACCTATAACAATATATACATATATATCAAAGTATGTTCAAAATATATTTACAACACTTTTAATATATTTTGATGTTTTAAGTTTATTAAGTCAGCTGTCCTCGTTAGTAACCTACAACTAGTTGTCCACAGTTAGATGTACAGAAATAAATCGATAAATATTATCTTGAATCAATCCACGACCCAGTGTATACGTATCTCAGTATTGATCACAACTCAAACTATATATATTTTGGAATCAACCTCAACCCTGTATAGCTAACTCCAACATTCACATATAGAGTGTCTATGGTTGTTCCGAAATATATATAGATGTGTCGACATGATAGGTCGAAACATTGTATACGTGTCTATGGTATCTCAAGATTACATAATATACAATACAAGTTGATTAAGTTATGGTTGGAATAGATTTGTTACAAATTTTCACGTAGCTAAAATGAGAAAAATTATCCAATCTTGTTTTACCCATAACTTCTTCATTTTAAATCCGTTTTGAGTGAATCAAATTGCTATGGTTTCATATTGAACTCTATTTTATGAATCTAAACAGAAAAAGTATAGGTTTATAGTCGGAAAAATAAGTTACAAGTCATTTTTGTAAAGGTAGTCATTTCAGTCGAAAGAACAACGTCTAGATGACCATTTTAGAAAACATACTTCCACTTTGAGTTTAACCATAATTTTTGGATATAGTTTCATGTTCATAATAAAAATCATTTTCTCAGAATAACAACTTTTAAATCAAAGTTTATCATAGTTTTTAATTAACTAACCCAAAACAGCCCGCGGTGTTACTACGACGGCGTAAATCCGGTTTTACGGTGTTTTTTGTGTCTCCAGGTTTTAAATCATTAAGTTAGCATATCATATAGATATATAACATGTGTTTAGTTGATTTTAAAAGTCAAGTTAGAAGGATTAACTTTTGTTTGCGAACAAGTTTAGAATTAACTAAACTATGTTCTAGTGATTACAAGTTTAAACCTTCGAATAAGATAGCTTTATATGTATGAATTGAATGATGTTATGAACATCATCACTACCTTAAGTTCCTTGGATAAACCTACTGGAAAAGTGAAAAATGGATCAAGCTTCAACGGATCCTTGGATGGCTCGAAGTTCTTGAAGCAGAATCATGACACGAAAACAAGTTCAAGTAAGATCATCACTTGAAATAAGATTGTTATAGTTATAAAAATTGAACCAAAGTTTGAATATGATTATTAACTTGTATTAGAATGATAACCTACTGTAAGAAACAAAGATTTCTTGTGGTTGGATGATCACCTTACAAGATTGGAAGTGAGCTAGCAAACTTGAAAGTATTCTTGATTTTATGTAACTAGAACTTGTAGAATATATGAAGAACACTTAGAACTTGAAGATAGAACTTGAGAGAGATTAATTAGATGAAGAAAATTGAAGAATGAAAGTGTTTGTAGGTGTTTTTGGTCGTTGGTGTATGGATTAGATATAAAGGATATGTAATTTTGTTTTCATGTAAATAAGTCATGAATGATTACTCATATTTTTGTAATTTTATGAGATATTTCATGCTAGTTGCCAAATGATGGTTCCCACATGTGTTAGGTGACTCACATGGGCTGCTAAGAGCTGATCATTGGAGTGTATATACCAATAGTATATACATCTAAAAGCTGTGTATTGTACGAGTACGAATACGGGTGCATACGAGTAGAATTGTTGATGAAACTGAACGCGGATGTAATTGTAAGCATTTTTGTTAAGTAGAAGTATTTTGATAAGTGTATTGAATTCTTTCAAAAGTGTATAAATACATATTAAAACACTACATGTATGTACATTTTAACTGAGTCGTTAAGTCATCGTTAGTCGTTACATGTAAGTGTTGTTTTGAAACCTTTAGGTTAACGATCTTGTTAAATGTTGTTAACCCAATGTTTATAATATCAAATGAGATTTTAAATTATTATATTATCATAATATTATCATGTATGAATATCTCTTAATATGATATATATACATTAAATGTCTTTACAACGATAATCGTTACATATATGTCTCGTTTAAAAATCATTAAGTTAGTAGTCTTGTTTTTACATATGTAGTTCATTGTTAATATACTTAATGATATGTTTACTTATCATAGTATCATGTTAACTATATATATATCCATATATATGTCATCATATAGTTTTTACAAGTTTTAACGTTCGTGAATCACCGGTCAACTTGGGTGGTCAATTGTCTATATGAAACATATTTCAATTAATCAAGTCTTAACAAGTTTGATTACTTAACATGTTGGAAACATTTAATCATGTAAATATCAATCTCAATTAATATATATAAACATGGAAAAGTTCGGGTCACTACAGTACCTACCCGTTAAATAAATTTCGTCCCGAAATTTTAAGCTGTTGAAGGTGTTGACGAATCTTCTGGAAATAGATGCGGGTATTTCTTCTTCATCTGATCTTCACGCTCCCAGGTGAACTCGGGTACTCTACGAGCATTCCATCGAACCTTAACAATTGGTATCTTGTTTTGCTTAAGTCTTTTAACCTCACGATCCATTATTTTGACGGGTTCTTCGATGAATTGGAGTTTTTCGTTGATTTGGATTTCATCTAACGGAATAGTGAGATCTTCTTTAGCAAAACATTTCTTCAAATTCGAGACGTGGAAAGTGTTATGTACAGCCGCGAGTTGTTGAGGTAACTCAAGTCGGTAAGCTACTGGTCCGACACGATCAATAATCTTGAATGGTCCAATATACCTTGGATTTAATTTCCCTCGTTTACCAAATCGAACAACGCCTTTCCTAGGTGCAACTTTAAGCATGACCATCTCTCCAATTTCAAATTCTATATCTTTTCTTTTAATGTCAGCGTAGCTCTTTTGTCGACTTTGGGCGGTTTTCAACCGTTGTTGAATTTGGATGATCTTCTCGGTAGTTTCTTGTATAATCTCCGGACCCGTAATCTGTCTATCCCCCACTTCACTCCAACAAATCAGAGACCTGCACTTTCTACCATAAAGTGCTTCAAATGGCGCCATCTCAATGCTTGAATGGTAGCTGTTGTTGTAGGAAAATTCTGCAAATGGTAGATGTCGATCCCAACTGTTTCCGAAATCAATAACACATGCTCGTAGCATGTCTTCAAGCGTTTGTATCGTCCTTTCGCTCTGCCCATCAGTTTGTGGATGATAGGCAGTACTCATGTCTAGACGAGTTCCTAATGCTTGCTGTAATGTCTGCCAGAATCTTGAAATAAATCTGCCATCCCTATCAGAGATAATAGAGATTGGTATTCCATGTCTGGAGACGACTTCCTTCAAATACAGTCGTGCTAACTTCTCCTCTTGTCATCTTCTCTTATTGGCAGGAAGTGTGCTGATTTGGTGAGACGATCAACTATTACCCAAATAGTATCAAAACCACTTGCAGTCCTTGGCAATTTAGTGATGAAATCCATGGTAATGTTTTCCCATTTCCATTCTGGGATTTCGGGTTGTTGAAGTAGACCTGATGGTTTCTGATGCTCAGCTTTGACCTTAGAACACGTCAAACATCCTCCTACGTATTTAGCAACATCGGCTTTCATACCCGGCCACCAAAAATGTTTCTTGAGATCCTTGTACATCTTCCCCGTTCCAGGATGTATTGAGTATCTGGTTTTATGAGCTTCTCTAAGTACCATTTCTCTCATATCTCCAAATTTTGGTACCCAAATCCTTTCAGCCCTATACCGGGTTCCGTCTTCCCGAATATTAAGATGCTTCTTCGATCCTTTGGGTATTTCATCCTTTAAATTTCCCTCTTTTAAAACTCCTTGTTGCACCTCCTTTATTTGAGTAGTAAGGTTATTATGAATCATTATATTCATAGATTTTACTCGAATGGGTTCTCTGTCCTTCCTGCTCAAGGCATCAGCTACCACATTTGCCTTCCCCGGGTGGTAACGAATCTCAAAGTCGTAATCATTCAATAATTCAATCCACCTACGCTGCCTCATATTCAGTTGTTTCTGATTAAATATGTGTTGAAGACTTTTGTGGTCGGTATATATAATACTTTTGACCCCATATAAGTAGTGCCTCCAAGTCTTTAATGCAAAAACAACCGCGCCTAATTCCAAATCATGCGTCGTATAATTTTGTTCGTGAATCTTCAATTGTCTAGACGCATAAGCAATCACCTTCGTTCGTTGCATTAATACACAACCGAGACCTTGCTTTGATGCGTCACAATAAATCACAAAATCATCATTCCCTTCAGGCAATGACAATATAGGTGCCGTAGTTAGCTTTTTCTTCAATAACTGAAACGCGTTCTCTTGTTCATCATTCCATTCAAATTTCTTCCCTTTATGCGTTAATGCAGTCAAGGGTTTGCTATTCTGGAAAAGTCTTGGATGAACCTTCTGTAGTAACCAGCTAGTCCCAAAAACTGGCGTATGTGTTTCGGAGTTTTCGGGGTTTCCCACTTTTCAACAGTTTCTATCTTTGCCGGATCCACCTTAATACCTTCTTTGTTCACTATGTGACCGAGGAATTGAACTTCTTCCAACCAAAATGCACACTTTGAAAACTTAGCGTACAATTCTTCCTTCCTCAATACTTCTAACACCTTTCTCAAATGTTCACCGTGTTCTTGGTCATTCTTTGAGTAAATAAGTATGTCATCAATGAAAACAATGACAAACTTGTCAAGGTATGGTCCACACACTCGGTTCATAAGGTCCATGAACACAGCTGGTGCATTAGTTAAACCAAACGGCATGACCATAAACTCGTAATGACCATAACGTGTTCTGAAAGCAGTCTTTGGAATATCATCTTCTTTCACCCGCATTTGATGATACCCGGAACGTAAGTCAATCTTTGAATAAACAGACGAGCCTTGTAGTTGATCAAATAAGTCGTCGATTCTCGGTAGTGGGTAGCGGTTCTTGATGGTAAGTTTGTTCAACTCTCGGTAGTCGATACACAACCTGAATGTACCATCTTTCTTCTTGACAAACAAAACAGGAGCTCCCCACGGTGATGTGCTTGGTCGAATGAAACCACGCTCTAAAAGTTCTTGTAATTGGCTTTACAGTTCTTTCATCTCGCTGGGTGCGAGTCTGTAAGGAGCACGAGCTATTGCTGCAGCTCCTGGTACAAGATCTATTTGAAATTCAACGGATCGATGTGGGGGTAATCCCGGTAATTCTTTCGAAAATACATCGGGAAATTCTTTTGCGACGGGAACATCATTGATGCTCTTTTCTTCAGTTTGTACTTTCTCGACGTGTGCTAGAACAGCATAGCAACCTTTTCTTATTAGTTTTTGTGCCTTCAAATTACTAATAAGATGTAGCTTCGTGTTGCCCTTTTCTCCATACACCATTAAGGGTTTTCCTTTTTCTCGTATAATGCGAATTGCATTTTTGTAACAAACGATCTCTGCTTTCACTTCTTTCAACCAGTCCATACCGATTATCACATCAAAACTCCCTAACTCTACTGGTATCAAGTCAATCTTAAATGTTTCGCTAACCAGTTTAATTTCTCGATTCCGACATATATTATCTGCTGAAATTAATTTACCATTTGCTAATTCGAGTAAAAATTTACTATCCAAAGGCGTCAATGGACAACTTAATTTAGCACAAAAATCTCTACTCATATAGCTTCTATCCGCACCCGAATTAAATAAAACGTAAGCAGATTTATTGTCAATAAGAAACGTACCCGTAACAAGCTCCGGGTCTTCCTGTGCCTCTGCCGCATTAATATTGAAAACTCTTCCGTGGCTTTGTCCATTCGTGTTCTCTTGGTTCGGGCAATTTCTAATAATGTGGCCCGGTTTTCCACATTTATAACAAACTACATTGGCATAACTTGCTCCGACACTACTTGCTCCGCCATTACTCGTTCCGACACCATTTGTTCCTTTCGTTCTATTAACCCCTGGTCCGTAGACCTCACACTTCGCCGCGCTATGACCATTTCTTTTACACTTGTTGCAAAATTTGGTGCAGAACCCCGAGTGATACTTTTCACACCTTTGGCATAGCTGCTTCTGATTGTTGTTGTTGTTGCGGTTATTATTGTTGTTGGGATGATTGTTGTAGTTGCTGTTGTTGTTGTTGTTGTTGTTGTTGTTGTTGTTGTTGTTGGGCCATTTGTTGTAGTTGCGATTGATGTTGCGATTGCTGGGATAATTATTGCGATTATTGTTGTAATTGCTGTTGTTGTTGTATTGGTGATTCTTATCACCGTTTTCCTCCCACTTTCTTTTGACTTACTTCACATTGGTCTCTTCAGCAGTCTGTTCTTTAATTCTTTCTTCAATCTGGTTCACTAGTTTGTGAGCCATTCTACATGCCTGTTGTATGGAGGCGGGCTCGTGTGAACTTATATCTTCTTGGATTCTTTCCGGTAATCCTTTCACAAATGCGTCGATCTTCTCTTCCTCATCTTCGAATGCTCCCGGACACAATAGGCACAATTCTGTGAATCGTCTTTCGTACGTGGTAATGTCAAATCCTTGGGTTTGTAACCCTCTAAGTTCTGTCTTGAGCTTATTGACCTCGGTTCTGGGACGGTACTTCTCGTTCATCAAGTGCTTGAATGCTGACCACGGTAGTGCGTA
The DNA here is from genome assembly GCF_046630445.1 of Rutidosis leptorrhynchoides. Lineage (NCBI taxonomy): Eukaryota > Viridiplantae > Streptophyta > Magnoliopsida > Asterales > Asteraceae > Rutidosis > Rutidosis leptorrhynchoides. The sequence goes on along the minus strand of NC_092340.1, from coordinate 77,607,515 downwards.
TGCATCGTCTTGTCCCACTTGCTTTAGATAGGTATTCCACCATGTTAACGCAGAACCTGTGAAGGTATGCGTAGCGTACTTCACTTTGTCCTCTTCAGTACACTTACTTATGGCAAACACCGATTCGACCTTCTCGGTCCACCGTTTCAATCCGATCGGTCCTTCGGTTCCATCAAATTCCAAAGGTTTGCAGGCAGTGAATTCTTTGTAGGTGCATCCTACACGATTTCCTGTACTGCTAGATCCAAGGTTATTGTTGGTATGTAGCGCAGCCTGTACTGCGGCTATGTTTGAAGCTAGAAAAGTACAGAATTCCTCTTCATTCATATTCACGGTGTGTCGAGTAGTCGGTGCCATTTCCTTCAAAATAGTCAAATGGAACAAGTTAATCATACAGAATATTAAGAGTAGTTAATAGTATTTCGTAGCATAATATGAACTCATTTATAAAAGCTTTTTCTTCATATTAGCGTTTTATAAGTTTAAATTCGGGTAGTACCTACCCGTTAAGTTCATACTTAGTAGCTAATATACAATTCAACTACTACAATTCTATATGAAAAACTGATTATAATAATATTTCGCGTTCAAACTTTTACACAATATTTTACAAACTTACAATACCGCTTATTTTACATATAGCATGAAATATAGCACACAATAAATTTGATACAAGATGGTTGTGAAGATAATTCTAGCTAGTACACAAGTCGTTCAGCAAAGGCAATAAAGACACGTAATTCATACGTCCAGAAACAAGTCATGCATTCTGGTTTTACTAGGATTACTTCCCATCCTTGGTCTTGTGGAACATAACCGTTATGGCCGTTGATAAGACAACGTGTTGTAACGTCGTCAAAGGGACGAGGGTTACGTAATGTCCAACAGTCCCGTAACAATCTAAAAACCTCATTTCTTACCCCAATTACCGACTCCGTCACTTGTGGGAACGTTTTGTTTAATAGTTGTAGCCCGATGTTCTTGTTCTCACTTTGGTGAGAAGCGAACATTACTAATCCGTAAGCATAACATGCTTCTTTATGTTGCATGTTAGCCGCTTTTTCTAAATCACGAAGTCCAATATTCGGATATATTGAGTCAAAATAATTTCTTAACCCATTGCGTAAAATAGCATTTGGGTTCCCCGCAATATATGCGTCAAAGTAAACACATCGTAACTTATGGATTTCCCAATGTGATATCCCCCATCTTTCGAACGAAAGCCTTTTATAAACCAAGGCATTCTTGGAACGTTCTTCGAATGTCTTACAAACTGATCTCGCCTTAAATAGTTGTGCCGAAGAATTCTGACCGACTCTAGACAAGATTTCATCAATCATGTCTCCGGGTAGGTCTCTTAAAATATTGGGTTGTCTATCCATTTTGTGTTTTTATACTGTAAAATAGACAAGAGTTAGATTCATAAAAAAAAGACTTATTAATACAAGCAATTTTTACATATATCATAAAGCATAAGCACACTATATTACATATATTACACCACACGAATACAACTATCTTATTCCGACTCGCTTGTTTCTTCTTCTTCGGTTTTGGTTCGTTTTGTTAAGTTTCTAGGGATATATGATGTTCCCCTAATACGAGCCGTAATTTTCCACATTCGTTTAGAAAAACCTTGTGGTTTAGAGGTTCCCGGGTCATTGTTACAACTTAAGGACTTCGGGGGTTGACGATACATATAAAGTTCATCGGGGTTGGAATTAGATTTCTCTATTTTTATGCCCTTTCCCTTATTATTTTCTTTTGCCTTTTTAAATTCAGTTGGGGTAATTTCTATAACATCATCGGAATTCTCGTCAGAATTCGATTCATCGGAGAATTGGTAATCCTCCCAATATTTTGCTTCCTTAGCGGAAACACCATTGACCATAATTAACCTTGGTCGGTTGGTTGAGGATTTTCTTTTACTTAACCGTTTTATTATTTCCCCCACCGGTTCTATTTCTTCATCCGGTTCCGATTCTTCTTCCGGTTCCGATTCTTCTTCTGGTTCCGACTCTACTTCCGGTTCCTCTTCGGGAACTTGTGAATCAGTCCACGAATCATTCCAATTTACATTTGACTCTTCATTATTATTAGGTGAGTCAATGGGGCTTGTTCTAGAGGTAGACATCTATCACATAATATCAAATGCGTTAAGAGATTAATATATCACATAATATTCACATGTTAAAAATATATAGTTTCCAACAAAATTTGTTAAGCAATCATTTTTCAAGTAAACACGGTCGAAGTCCAGACTCACTAATGCATCCTAACAAACTCTATAAGACACACTACTGCAAAATTCTGGTTCTCTAAGACCAACGCTCGGATACCAACTGAAATGTCCCGTTCTTATTGATTAAAAACGTTCCATATTAATTGATTTCGTTGCGAGGTTTTGACCTCTATATGAGACGTTTTTCAAAGACTGCATTCATTTTAAAACAAACCATAACCTTTATTTCATCAATAAAGGTTTAAAAAGCTTTACGTAGATTATCAAATAATGATAATCTAAAATATCCTGTTTACACACGACCATTACATAATGGTTTACAATACAAATATGTTACAACAAAATAAGTTTCTTGAATGCAGTTTTTACACAATATCATACAAGCATGGACTCCAAATCTCGTCCTTATTTAAGTATGCGACAGCGGAAGCTCTTAATAATCACCTGAGAATAAACATGCTTAAAACGTCAACAAAAATGTTGGTGAGTTATAGGTTTAAACTATATATATCAAATCATAATAATAGACCACAAGATTTCATATTTCAATACACATTCCATACATAGAGATAAAAATCATTCATATGGTGAACACCTGGTAACCGACATTAACAAGATGCATATATAAGAATATCCCCATCATTCCGGGACACCCTTCAGATATGATATAAATTTCGAAGTACTAAAGCATCCGGTACTTTGGATGGGGTTTGTTAGGCCCAATAGATCTATCTTTAGGATTCGCGTCAATTAGGGTGTCTGTTCCCTAATTCTTAGATTACCAGACTTAATAAAAAGGGGCATATTCGATTTCGATAATTCAACCATAGAATGTAGTTTCACGTACTTGTGTCTATTTTGTAAATCATTTATAAAACCTGCATGTATTCTCATCCCAAAAATATTAGATTTTAAAAGTGGGACTATAACTCACTTTCACAGATTTTTACTTCGTCGGGAAGTAAGACTTGGCCACTGGTTGATTCACGAACCTATAACAATATATACATATATATCAAAGTATGTTCAAAATATATTTACAACACTTTTAATATATTTTGATGTTTTAAGTTTATTAAGTCAGCTGTCCTCGTTAGTAACCTACAACTAGTTGTCCACAGTTAGATGTACAGAAATAAATCGATAAATATTATCTTGAATCAATCCACGACCCAGTGTATACGTATCTCAGTATTGATCACAACTCAAACTATATATATTTTGGAATCAACCTCAACCCTGTATAGCTAACTCCAACATTCACATATAGAGTGTCTATGGTTGTTCCGAAATATATATAGATGTGTCGACATGATAGGTCGAAACATTGTATACGTGTCTATGGTATCTCAAGATTACATAATATACAATACAAGTTGATTAAGTTATGGTTGGAATAGATTTATTACAAATTTTCACGTAGCTAAAATGAGAAAAATTATCCAATCTTGTTTTACCCATAACTTCTTCATTTTAAATCCGTTTTGAGTGAATCAAATTGCTATGGTTTCATATTGAACTCTATTTTATGAATCTAAACAGAAAAACTATAGGTTTATAGTCGGAAAAATAAGTTACAAGTCGTTTTTGTAAAGGTAGTCATTTCAGTCGAAAGAACAACGTCTAGATGACCATTTTAGAAAACATACTTCCACTTTGAGTTTAACCATAATTTTTGGATATAGTTTCATGTTCATAATAAAAATCATTTTCTCAGAATAACAACTTTTAAATCAAAGTTTATCATAGTTTTTAATTAACTAACCCAAAACAGCCCGCGGTGTTACTACGACGGCGTAAATCCGGTTTTACGGTGTTTTTCGTGTCTCCAGGTTTTAAATCATTAAGTTAGCATATCATATAGATATAGAACATGTGTTTAGTTGATTTTAAAAGTCAAGTTAGAAGGATTAACTTTTGTTTGCGAACAAGTTTAGAATTAACTAAACTATGTTCTAGTGATTACAAGTTTAAACCTTCGAATAAGATAGCTTTATATGTATGAATTGAATGATGTTATGAACATCATTACTACCTTAAGTTCCTTGGATAAACCTACTGGAAAAGTGAAAAACGGATCAAGCTTCAACGGATCCTTGGATGGCTCGAAGTTCTTGAAGCAGAATCATGACACGAAAACAAGTTCAAGTAAGATCATCACTTGAAATAAGATTGTTATAGTTATAGAAATTGAACCAAAGTTTGAATATGATTATTACCTTGTATTAGAATGATAACCTACTGTAAGAAACAAAGATTTCTTGAGGTTGGATGATCACCTTACAAGATTGGAAGTGAGCTAGCAAACTTGAAAGTATTCTTGATTTTATGTAACTAGAACTTGTAGAATATATGAAGAACACTTAGAACTTGAAGATAGAACTTGAGAGAGATTAATTAGATGAAGAAAATTGAAGAATGAAAGTATTTGTAGGTGTTTTTGGTCGTTGGTGTATGGATTAGATATAAAGGATATGTAATTTTGTTTTCATGTAAATAAGTCATGAATGATTACTCATATTTTTGTAATTTTATGAGATATTTCATGCTAGTTGCCAAATGATGGTTCCCACATGTGTTAGGTGACTCACATGGGCTGCTAAGAGCTGATCATTGGAGTGTATATACCAATAGTACATACATCTAAAAGCTGTGTATTGTACGAGTACGAATACGGGTGCATACGAGTAGAATTGTTGATGAAACTGAACGAGGATGTAATTGTAAGCATTTTTGTTAAGTAGAAGTATTTTGATAAGTGTATTGAAGTCTTTCAAAAGTGTATAAATACATATTAAAACACTACATGTATGTACATTTTAACTGAGTCGTTAAGTCATCGTTAGTCGTTACATGTAAGTGTTGTTTTGAAACCTTTAGGTTAACGATCTTGTTAAATGTTGTTAACCCAATGTTTATAATATCAAATGAGATTTTAAATTATTATATTATCATGATATTATCATGTATGAATATCTCTTAATATGATATATATACATTAAATGTCTTTACAACGATAATCGTTACATATATGTCTCGTTTAAAAATCATTAAGTTAGTAGTCTTGTTTTTACATATGTAGTTCATTGTTAATATACTTAATGATATGTTTACTTATCATAGTATCATGTTAACTATATATATATCCATATATATGTCATCATATAGTTTTTACAAGTTTTAACGTTCGTGAATCACCGGTCAACTTGGGTGGTCAATTGTCTATATGAAACATATTTCAATTAATCAAGTCTTAACAAGTTTGATTGCTTAACATGTTGGAAACATTTAATCATGTAAATATCAATCTCAATTAATATATATAAACATGGAAAAGTTCGGGTCACTACAATTATTACAAAAATGAGTTCCCCGATCACTTATTAAAGCTTTCGGTGTTCCAAACCTTGCAAAAAGACGTTTTAAAAAGTTGACTACAACTCGTGCATCGTTAGTTGGGAGAGCTTGTGCTTCCGCCCATTTAGATACATAATCAATGGCTACGAGAATGTAGAGATTATTATGAGATTTTGGAAATGGACCCATAAAGTCAATACCCCAAATATCAAATACTTCACATACTTGAATGACATTTTGTGGCATTTCATCACGTTGACTTATTTTTCCGGCCCTTTGACAAGCATCACAGGATTTGCAAAGAAGGTGTGCGTCTTTGTAAATTGTAGGCCAATAGAATCCAGCATCATAAACTTTTCTTGCTGTTAGTTGAGGCCCATAATGCCCTCCTGTTAGTCCTGTGTGACAATGGTTTAAAATTTTACTAGCTTCATCTCCGAATACACATCGGCGTATTATTCCATCTGGACAACTTTTAAACAGATGTGGATCTTCCCAGAAATAATATTTTATATCACTAAAGAATTTCTTTCGTTTTTGGTACGATAATCCTTTTTCAAGGAATCCACATACTAAGTAGTTTGCATAGTCTGCAAACCATGGTATTTCATTATATTTTATTTTCAATAGATATTCATCAGGAAAGTTGTCTTGTATGGCCGATTCATTTAGAACTTCTAATTCGGGATTTTCAAGATGAGAAAGATGATCAGCGGCAAGATTTTCTGCTCCTCTTTTATCTCGGATTTCAATATCGAACTCTTGTAAGAGTAAGATCCAACGGATTAATCTTGGTTTGGCATCTTGTTTTGAAAATAGGTATCTAAGAGCAGAATGGTCGGTATAGACCACCGTTTTAGCTAGAACGAGATATGAACGAAATTTTTCAAAAGTAAAGACAATAGCAAGGAGTTCTTTTTCAGTAGTTGTGTAATTTGTTTGTGCTCCTTGTAATGTCTTACTAGCATAATATATAGGTTGAAATCTTTTTTCAATCCTTTGTCCTAAAACGGCTCCCATTGCAAAATCACTTGCATCGCACATAAGTTCAAACGGTAGATTCCAATTTGGTGTTATCATGATCGGTGCATTAGTGAGTTTCTCTTTAAGAATATTAAAAGATTTGATACATTCCTCTGAAAAGATGAATGGAGCATCCTTTTCTAGGAGTTTATTCATAGGAGTGGCAATTTTAGAAAAATCTTTTATGAAACGTCGGTAAAAACCGGCATGCCCTAGAAAACTCCTAACTCCTCTAACATTGGTGGGATGTGGAAGTTTAGCAATTACATCTACTTTAGCTCTATCCACTTCAATTCCTTCTTTTGAAATTTTATGTCCAAGAACGATGCCTTCTTTAACCATGGAATGGCATTTCTCCCAATTAAGTACTAGATTTGATTGTTCGCATCTAATAAGCATTCGTTCAAGATTAACTAGACATGTTTCAAATGTATCACCGAAGACTAAAAAGTCATCTATGAAAACTTCCATGCATTCTTCTATCATGTCGTGAAAAATCGCCATCATGCACCTTTGAAAGGTTGCAGGGGTGTTGCAAAGTCCAAATGGCATGCGTTTGTAAGCAAAAGTACCATAAGGGCACGTCAACGTGGTTTTCTCTTGGTCCTCGGGTGCTATTGGAATTTGAAAATATCCGGAAAAACCATCAAGAAAACAATAGTAACTATTTTCGGCTAACCTTTCCAACATTTGATCAATGAAAGGTAAGGGAAAGTGATCTTTTCTGGTGGCGTCATTTAATTTTCTATAATCAATACAAACACGCCATCCTGTTACAGTCTTAGTAGGAATAAACTCATTTTTCTCATTTGTGATAACAGTCATGCCACCCTTCTTAGGCACGCATTGAACTGGGCTTACCGATGGACTATCAGAAATCGGATAAATTAAACCTGCATCTAGCAGTTTAATAATTTTTTTTAACAACATCTTGCATATTAGGATTTAGTCTTCGTTGGCGTTGCACATACGTTTTATGACCTTCTTCCATAAGGATTTTATGTGTGCAATACGAAGGACTTATTCCTTTAATATCATGAATCTTCTATGCAATGGCTGGTTTATGAGCTTTCAACATAGAAATTAGTTGTGATTTCTCATTTTCAGTAAGAGAAGACGATATTATTACAGGTAATTCAGATTCACCATGTAAATAAGCGTATTCCAAATAGTTTGGAAGTGGCTTTAACTCTAATTTTGGAGGTTCTTCTATCGATGATTTATATCGATATCTGTCTTCTTCTTTTAGCATTTGAATTTCTTCTGTTGTTGGTTCATATCCATTAGCTATTAGTGTAGCTAATATTTCAGCTTCATCAATTGGTTCAGTTCCTTCAACTAAAGAACATTCTCCCGTTCCTTGTAATTCTGGAAATTCTTCTAACAATTCTGCATGTGAATCTATAGTTTGAATATAATAACATGTATCATCTGCAGATTGCGATTGTTGCATTGCTCTATCAACTGAAAAGGTAACACTCTCATCCTCTATACTTAGGGTCAGTTTCTTACCGAACGCATCTATCATTGCTTTAGCCGTGTTTAAGAATGGTCTTCCTAATATGAGAGGAACTTGAGAATCTTCTTCCATGTCCAGAACAACAAAATCTACTGGAAATACTAAAGTACCAACTTTAACTAGCATGTTTTCCATTATCCCTCTAGGATATTTTATTGATCTATCGGCTAGTTGTATGCTTATTCTTGTTGGTTTCAATTCTTCAAGGTCTAGTTTAGCGTATAATGAATACGGCATTAAATTTATACTAGCACCTAAGTCTGCCAATGCTTCTATTCAACTAAGACTACCCAGAAAACATGGAATTGTGAAACTTCCTGGATCAGATAGTTTTTCTGGTATCTTATTCAACAGCACTGCTGAACAATTAGCATTCATAGTAACAGCCGAGAGTTCTTCCATTTTCTTTCTATTCGATATTAGATCTTTCAGAAATTTAGCATATTTAGGCATTCCTGAAATCACATCAATGAAAGGAAGATTTACATTTATCTGTTTAAACATATCGAAGAATTTGGATTGCTCAGCTTCAAGTTTCTCTTTTTTCAATTTACTTGGGTAAGGAAGTGGTGGTTGGTATGGTTTAACATAAGGTTTATCCTTAACTATATTATCTTCATTAACCTTTTCAACTACCGGTTCTGTTTCCTTATCTTGTTCAGGTTGTGGTTCTTGTGGAGTAGGAATAGCTTCATCAGAAGTTTCAGGTATTTCAGGTGGTTTAAGTGTTGTACCACTTCTTGTGGTAATGGCTTTAGCTGTTTCATTCCGGGGGTTAGCATTTGTATCACTAGGTAAACTTCCCGGTTTTCTTTCACCTATTAACCTTGCTAGGTTACTTACTTCTTGTTCCAGATTTTGAATAGAAGCTTATTGATTTCTAAATGCTTGAGCATTTTGTTCATTAGTTTGTTTTTGAGATGTGAAAAACTGCGTTTGAGTTTCAACTAGCTTTGTCATCATATCTTCTAAATTCGGCTTTTTATCATCGGTTTGTGGTGGTTTGTTTTGAAAATTAGGTCTTTGCTGATTGTAAGTATTGTTGGATACTTGTTGATTACTAGGACCTTGTTGGTTGTTGTATGGAACATTTCGATTATAATTCTGGTTTTGATTGTAAATCGGTCTTGGCGGTTGATAATTATTCTGATAATTATTTCCAGGCCTTTGGTTTATGTATGAAATATTCTCTCTTTGTTCCATTGTTAGTTCAATACTGAGACAATCTTTTGTCAAATGTGGTCCTCAACACTGCTCACAACTAATTCGTATTGAGTAGATATCCTTAGTCATCTTTTCCATTCGTCTCTCGAAAGCATCTATTTTTGCGGAAATGGAATCTAAGTCATGGCTAGAATCTGCTCTAGCTGCTTTAGATGATCTAACGATATCTTTTTCTTGGTGCCACTCATGTGAGTGGGAAGCAGTGTTATCAATAATTTTGTAAGCATCAGTTTCGGTTTTCTTCATAATAGAACCACCAGCTGCTATATCTATGTCTTTCCTTGTAGTGATGTCGCATCCTTGGTAGAATATTTGTACTATTTGACAGGTGTCTAAACCATGTTGCGGACATCCTCTTAATAACTTTCCAAATCTTGTCCACGCCTCATATAGAGTTTCATTTGGTTTCTGTGTGAACGTAACAATTTCTCCTTGAAGTCTTACGGCTTTAGATGCCGGAAAGAATTGTTTAAGAAATTTTTCAACTAAAACATCCCATGTATCAATCGCCCCTTCGGGTAACGATTCCAACCAATCTTTGGCTTCTCCCTTTAAAGTCATGGGAAATAACATGAGATATATCTGTTCATCCTCCACTTCTCTTATTTTAAATAGTGTGCAGATCCTATTAAAGGTACGAAGATGTTCGTTTGGATCTTCCTTCGGCGCACCACTAAATTGGCATTGATTAGTCACCATGTGTAGAATTTGTCCTTTGATTTCATAATCTGGTGCATTAATTTCAGAATGAGTAATTGCGTGACCTTGGCCAGTGCGTTTAGCTCTCATTCGGTTTTCCATACTTAAAGGTTCCAGATTTTCTATAATTGAATTTGTTGAATCTGAATCACTAGAAGATTCTGATTTAATGGTTCGTTCCTCAACAATCTCTGTTTGAATGATTGGTGGTTCCGGAGGAAAAATTAATGGTTTAGGATCTATGAATTGTCCCTGAATATTCTCCGGATTCTCAATTGTGAGGTCGGGTTCAAAAAATGGATTATCAGAAATTTGAATTGGAGTACTTGGTTGACTGGATGACGATTCTAAAGAAAATCAACGGCGACAATATTTGCTAAATGTCTTGATCTGGGTACAGGTGGTGAACGTACAAAAGGTGGTGAACGTCTTGCTCGGTGCATTCACTGAATATCCTATTAGTTTTTAAAAAGGAAAGAAAAATTATATAAGTTATCCAATTAATAGACTTTTCTGATTTTGCCCACGTTTCGAATAGCCAAAAGATGCAGCAGAGGGGCAGGATTCGTTTGGTCTCAATATAATTGAGTACTGTTTGGCTCCAATAACCCGGTCCACGTACAAATCCAACTATTACTACGAACCAGAAAATTTTGATGTCTATCAATTTAACCACTTAAATAAATTTTCGTAATTTTAAGAAATTTAGATAAGAAATAGAATAAAAATCTATGTCCTAAAACTAGAATTGCGAGAAATAAGAAAGAAAAAGAGCGCGTCGAAAAAGGTCGAAAAAGAAAAGATCGAAAAATAAAAGGCGTCAAAAAATAAGAAATAAAAAAAATGACTTATAGAACTTAAAAACACTCGACTAACCCAACCTTATTACTATCACTAACTTAAAATTATAATCGCAAATTGAGATTACTAATTGGAGTGATAATTGATACATAGGTAAAAGGCGTCGAAAATTAAAAATAAGAAAGTAGCGCGTTGAAACTTAAAAAGGAACTAAAAACTAAAAATTAAAGGTTGCGTCTAAAAATATTAAAGCTTAAAAGAAAAACTATATTCCAAATGGTAATAACTTAAAAATGTACTAAAACTTAAAAAGGCGTCGCAAAATTCTAAAGCACCTAAATCTTTGTCTAAAGAAAAAGCACTTAAGGGATTTTACGACAAAGCCTAAAAATCTAGAAATAAAAATAACTATGGCAAAAACTAAGTTTAAAACTAAATACGAGCGAAAAACACAAATATTACGCTAAAACAATTAAAAAGGTACAAAATATAAAAATATAATAAAAGTTGTAAAAAATTACAATTTTTATAAAAATATTATTTTTATATTATTTATTTTATAAAACTATTAATTTTATAAACTAATTAAACTAATTAAAACTAAATAAAACAAATTAAATAAATAAACTAAACTAATTAATAAATAAATAAAATCTATTTAGGGTTTTTAATTAAATAATAATAATAATAATAATTACACCGTAATTAATGCGATATTAGGGTTCTGTGTACCCGTGTCAGAGTGTCTCCGCGAGTCGCGGTTCTCAAAGCTGGAAAACTCCGCGAGTCGCGGGATTTCAAATTTCAGATCAGGTTGTTTCGTTTGACAGGTTCAATGTAATTATATATATATATATATATATATATATATATATATATATATATATATATATATATATATATATATATATATATATATATATATATATATATATATATATATATATATATATATATATTTTTAATAAATAAATAAAATATTTATATAATAAAAACTTATACTTAAAAACTAAAATAGAAATATTTTATAATTTTATAAATAAAAATCTTAAAACTAGATTTATATATATATATATTTTTTCTTTCGATTTTTTTTATGTTTTTAATAAAAACAAAATATTTAAATAAGACTTATATTTTTATAAAATAAAAATAAAGAAACTTTATAAAACTTAAATATTTAACAAACTCTTAAAAATATTTTTATATTTTTGTTTTCTTTTTATGTTTTTGAATATTTAAAACGTATTTTTATAAAAACGTATTTTATAAAAGTAAACTAAAAATAAATTTTTTTTTATTTAGCGTTGCGCTTCCGGCTTTTAAGCAAGAAATTGGGTTCCCCGGCAGCGGCGCCAAAAATACTTGATGTCAAAGCTAAGGGGTATAAAATACTATTAAATTTTACAAGGAAATACTATTAAATACGATACAATTTTACACAAGATATTTATTTATTTATAGAATGGATATACTTAAACTTTGCTACAACACTTATAGGCAGTGTACCTATTCGTACAGTAGTGTAGTTTTTAGTAAGTCCGGTTCGTTCCACAGGGAATCTTTTAAACAAGCTTAACGCTATATTAGTTTTATTTTATAAAAATACGAATATATATATAAGTAATATTATTATTTTAAAGGGGAGTTTTTACCGTTTAATGACCGGTTTATCGATTTTAAAACTTTAGTTGCAGTTAAAAGAAAATGTTAAATATTAAATAAATAAAAGACTTAATTTAAAGCGTAAAGTAAATAACGATAATGAAATTGCGATAAATAAAAGTGCGATAAAATAAACTTGCGATAATTAAAAAGTACGATAATTAAAAGTGCAATTAAATACAATAACAATAAAAGTGCGATAATTAGAAGTGCAATTAAATATAAAATAAAGGAAATTAAATATGAAATAAAAGAATTATGCATATTTAAACTTCCGTAATCATGATGTTTGACGTGTTGATTTTAGTTTTATGCCCATGGGTTAATTGTCCTTTGTCCTGGATTATTTAATATGTCCGTCTGGTTTTTGTCCATAACAGTCCATCAGTCATAAATATAAAGTGCGAGTGTCTTCGTCAAATTATCCTTATACCCGAAGTTAAATATTCTAACTAATTGGGGACTTAAACTGTAGCAAGATTTTAATACTTTGTTTAATAATTACACCCGGTTATCGACTGCGTGTAACCCAAGGTTTTAATACTTTGTTATCAATTATGCCAAGTGTCCTTGTACATAATTTCACCCCTGTTTTAATAATTCTAGTGACTATTAATCCATTCCCGTGTCCGGTTAAATGAACGATTATTCGTACATATAAATATCCCGCCCATCGTGTCCGATTGAGTGTATATGGTTATTTATAGGGACGTCCAATTGTAAATCTTTATATTTAAAATTAACAAACTATCATTTAGTTAAACAAATATAAAGCCCATTAATAGCCCATAGTCTAATTTCCACAAGTATCGTTCTTTTGTCCAAACCCCAATTATGGTACAAAGCCCAATTACCCAATTTTAGTAATTAGCCCAACATCATGATTACTTCGCTTTAAATAAGCATAATAATAACTTAGCTACGAGACATTAATGAAAATAATATAAACATAACTTACAATGATTAAAAATAGCGTAGCGTTACACGGATAGAATTTCGACTTACACCCTTACAACATTCGCTAACATACCCTTATTATTAGGATTTAAAATTAAAATTAAAATATAAATTATATATATATATATATATATATATATATATATATATATATATATATATATATATATATATATATATATATATATATATATATATATATATATATATTTACGTATATATTGTGAGAGAGATAGATTATGGATATTTTTACGATCAGAATGCGTTGCCTTTTATAGGAATTTTCGTCCAGGTGAGCTCCACGAGTCGCGGCCTTTTCCTTCTTTGAACTCCGCAAATCGCGGAGTTCGATTTTACAGCTCACACCATTTTGGAGCCTTTCTTGCCGACGAATTATTATATAAATATAATTTATATAATTTATATAATTAATTATATATTATATTATATTTATATACATAGTTAACTTGTAATTTTTAGTCCGTTGTGTCGAGCGTTGAGAGTTGACTCTGGTCCCGGTTCCGGATTTTTGAACGTCCTTGCGTACAATTTAATATCTTGTACTTTGCGTTTTGAATCTTGTACTCTTGTAATTTCGAGACGTTTCTTATCAATAATTGGAACCTCTTTGATTGTATTTTGTACTTTTGAGCTTTTTGGTCGTTTGCGTCTTCAATTCGTCGAATCTGTCTTTTGTCTTCACCTTTTATTATTTAAACGAATATCACTTGTAAATAGGATAATTGCAACTAAAAGCTTGTCTTTCTTGAGGAATAATGCTATGAAATATATGTTCGTTTTTAGCATTATCACCGACCCTGTTTGATGCTGAGGTCCATGGATTTTTTGCTGATTTTAGAGATGACTTTTCTAGATTTTTTCGTCAACCTACAGCTGGTCTGGACGACAACTTCTTGACCTAAATCAAGAAGCGCGTGTCTTTTTCGGAAGACTTTACTTCCTTTTAATGATGGAATTGATTCATCGTGTAGATCCATCTTTCTTTCGAATATATTACAGTAAATCGGGTAAAACTGATTAGTTTAGTCCAAAACAAAAGTACCTGCAATAAACTTGTACAGATATGTGATATATGTTTTAAAGAACTTGGTGAATTCTTCCCACACTCAGCTTTTATTTATTTCTTTCTTTGCCTTTTTATTCCCCTCTATTCCATTTTAAATGAATTCAAGCGTTTTGGGTTGTTTCTCAATTTATGTCTTTTCCAAGATAACAATAATTTTGGTAGTATCACCTAGTTTTATCGTTCATAAATATGTATAAACATGATTTTGAATTAATTTAGTTGAAAATTTTTCAAATTTTCATAAAATTTGGCAATTATACCAAGTGTAAACCCGAGAGAATTTATAACCCTTCCCCACACTTGAGATCTTGCAATGCCCTCATTTGCAAGAAATCAGTAAAAATTTAAATTCATGAGGGTGATTAGTGTAGAAAAATGATTAAAATTACCGAGTTTGCAAACATATTGTTGTTATTTCACATTTTATATTTTGCGTCTTGTCTTCAAAATTAGTAGCTTTTGCTGAACTTAATGACAGTCTTTGAAAGTGCGTTATTTTACCCTGTTTTGTACATAAGATAAACTACAAACATATATATATATTTTTGAAGTTTGGTATATTACCCCACTTTCAAAAATTTATAAAATCTAATGTTTTTTTTTGGCATACTTTAAATCAATAAAATTAAAAATAATGATAACAAAATTTATCGTCCCGCCCTCGGGTAAAGCAATTTCGGTTCAATGACCTAGTGTTTAACTCACGACGAATTTTAGAAATCATTTTTTTTGAACTTAATTATACAAAGTAAATTTTTGTTTTAAAATTACACAAAACTTAAATTTAAAAAGCATATTAATTTCATATAAAACCTACAAAACAAAAAAAAATTCAGAATGGGGGGAGAAAACTAGTTCTTTAGTGTCTGCTAGTGGAAAAGACCAATCGGATTCCATTCTCGGAATTACACGTGAAAAGAACAACTAACTCTAGACAGCATTTTATTTTTAGAACATTTTGAATCTCCCCACACTTAGGTAGCTGTGGTGTCAAAATTATGATTTACTTCATCGTTAATTTTTCTTGGACCATAATCAACTTGCATATCTGTGACTTTTGCTTTAAGCCATTGGTCGGATTCTTGTGTAATATCCACAAATTCAACTAATTTTGCCTTTTCTTTAGGCGACAGATTGGATACTAACCGGTTACATAACTTAAAGTTCCCCTTGGTTCTAGCATCGCGAATTCGTTTAATAAGTTTCTTCATTGAAATATTAATAACGGGATCATTTAATTTCGTATCAACAACGGGGTTCTTTGTTATCAGGTCATCATTAGGTGTTACTTCATTTTCCCCACACTTAGGCGTTTTATTATTGTTGAACACTACCATTGGAGTTGGTAAAACAACATGGTTCTTAGCAATCATTTTTGCTGGTTCAACCGTTTTGGTTGGTGGAGATTTAGACTTTCGAATCATAAAGGTGATTGATTTCTCATCATTACTAAGTGTCATTATACCCTTTCTTACATCAAATAATGCCCCGGTGGACGCTAAGAATGGTTGACCTAAAATTAGAGGAATGTTTGGGTCCTCTTCTATGTCAATGACAATGAATTCGACTAGAAAGGTTAAATTACCTACTTGAACGGGTAGGTTGTCAGCAATTCCAACTGGGTGCTTAATGGTTTGATCAAGGAGTCGAACACTCATATCTGTTGGACTTAACTCATCCACTCCTAATCTCTTATATAATGAAAGAGGCATAACACTCACACTTGCACCTAAATCTGCTAGTGCATCATACATGACACAGTCACTTAGTAGACAAGGAATAATAAATTCACCCGGATCACCTACCCTAGGTAGAGGTTTTGGTGGAACTGTCTTCACCGGGTTTACTTCTACGATTTTTGTTTCTTGCACTTTCTTATTCTTCTTCTTCTTCTTTTTTCCAAAGGTATCACAAACTTTATTACCTATCACTTGCTCATACTCAACTCCTTTTCTTGGAAACGGGATATGTGTTTTGTATGGTGCCACCACTGGCTTTACATACTCGGGTGGTGGTGGTGTTGTAACTTCTTCATTGTTACTCACATCTAAAACTTTCCCATCTTCTGGTGTTGGTTTTTCAGAATTTGTTTGTTACCATGTTAACATTTTCATTTCGAGGATTTACTTCATTATTACTCGGTAGCTTTCCTTGTTTCCTTTCACTCATCAATCTAACAAGAGTACCTACTTGTTTTTCTAGATTCAAAATGGAAGTTTGTTAAGTTCTAAATGACTGATCAAACCTCTCATTCGTTTGGGTTTGAGTTTCAATAAATTGTGTTTGAGATTCAACTAGCTTAAATACCACTTCTTCCAGATTTGACTTTTTCTTTTCGGTTTGTTGTGGTGGTTTATACAAGCCAGGTCTTTGTTGATTGAAAGTGTTGTTTTGAGTTGGTTGGTTATTCGGACCTTGTTGGTTGTATGAGTTATTATTGGGTCCATTTGGATTGTAAAGAATGTTTTGATTTCGATTAAAGTTTGGCCTTGGCAGTTGATAATTATTTCCCGGCCTTTGGTTTATGTAGGAAACATTCTCTCGTTGTTCCATCGTTTGCTCAACATTACAATCTTTCGTTAAGTGTTGTCCACCGCATTGCTCACAACTGATTCGTATTGCATGAATATCTTTAGTCATCTTTTCCATTCGTCTCTCAAAAGCATCTATTTTTGCGAAAACAGAATCAAAGTTATGGCTAGAATCGGCTCTAGCCGCTTTAGATGAATGAAAAATATCTTTTTCCTGATGCCACTCATGAGAGTGGGATGCTGTGTTATCAATGATCTTGTGAGCTTCGGTTGCGGTTTTCTTCATAATGGAACCACCAGCTGCTGTGTCGATGTCTTTTCGTGTGGCAATGTCGACGCCTTTATAGAAAATTTGCACTATTTGAAAAGTATCTAAACCGTGTTGAGGACATCCTCTCAACATCCTTCCGAATCTTGTCCATGCCTCATATAACGTTTCATTTGACTTTTGCACGAACGTGGCAATTTCTCCTTGAAGTCTCATGGCTTTAGATGCCGGAAAGAATCTTTGAAGAAATTTCTCAACTAAAATATCCCATGAGTCAATCGTTCCTTCAGGTAACAATTCAAACCAATCTTTGGCTTCTCCTTTTAAAGTCCATGGGAACAACATAAGATAAATAGTTTCATCCTCAACTTCTCGGATTTTAAATAGATTACAAATCCTATTAAAAGTTCGAAGATGTTCGTTTGGATCTTCTTTTGTTGTACCACCAAATTGGCACTGATTGGTGATCATGTGTAGGATTTGTCCTTTGATTTCAAAATCTGATGCTCTAACATCTGGCTGATTAATGGCGTGACCTTGGCCCATGCGTGTGGCTCTCATTCGGTCTTCCATACTTTGAGGTTTCGTTACTTTCATAATTGAATTTGTTGAATCCGAATCACTAGAAGATTCTGATTTAACTATTTGTGGTTCAGGATGAATGATTAGTGGTTCAGGATCTTGGAATTGTCCTTGAATATCCTCCGGATTCTCAGTTGATAAGTCGGGTTTAAAAAATGGATTATCGGAAATTTGAGTTGGAGAACTTGTTCGACTAGATGATGATTCTAAAGAAAAATCAACGGCAACAATATTGGCTAGATGCCTTGATCGAGTTACAGGTGGTGAACGTATGAAAGGTGGTGAACGTTTTGCTCGGTGGATTCACTAAATATCCTATTAGTTATAAAAATAAAAATTATATAAGTTATCAAATTAATAGACTTTTCTGATTTTGCCCACGTTTCGAATAGCCAATAGATGCAGCAGGTAGCCAGGACCCTTTAAATCGGAAGCCCACAACTCGCCACTAACAAATCTAACTATTACTACGGACCAGAAAATTTGGATGTCTATCAATTTAATCGCTTAAAATAATTTTTCGTTTGAAATTTTAGAGAAGAAATAGAAAATTCTATGTCCTAAAAACTAGAGCGTCGAGAAATAAGAAAGAAAAAGATTTCGTCGAAAAACGTCGAAAAAAATAAAAGGTCGAAAAATAAAAATAAGAAAGTAGCGCGTCGAAACTTAAAAGGGATTCTAAACGAAAAACGGCAATTACTTAAAATGATACTAAAATTTTAACACGGCGTCGCAAAATTTTAAGCCACCTAAATCTTAGTCTAAAGAAAAAAGCACTTAAGGGATTTTACGGCAAAGCCTAAAAAAATCTAAAAGTATAAAAATAACTATGGCAAAACTAAACTTAATACTAAAAGTTGTAACTAGAGTCTAAAAATCTAAAGGTAATAAAACTTAAATATTTTTTTTTATTTTATAGAAAAAATCTTAAAATATATATATATATATATATATATATATATATATATTTTTTTTTTTTAATTTTTTTTATAAAAAAAAATTTATTTTTATATTTTTTTTCTTTATTTTTTTTAACGATTTTAATATTTCTTTTTTTAATTTTTTTTTCTTTTTTTTTCACGAAATTAATAATTTTTTTTATTATTTTTTTTAAAAAACTTTTTTTAACTCATTTACTATTCATGAATAGTAAATGAAACGAAATTAATTAATTTACTATTCACATGAAAGCGACATGATAGAAATTATTAATTATAAGTTACATAATATACCCCTGAAGTATTTAATAAATACGACTTTTTAAAACTTTACGATTCAAATTTATTATTATATTATTATATTTTATTTTAATATTATTATATTATTATATTTATTAAATTATTATATTTAAATTAATATATCTTTAATCAATAAAAAACTAAAAAAAAACTTAAATACCCCGTGAAGACACAAAAAGTGTCCCCGACAGCGGCGCCAAAAACTTGATGTGTTCTAGAGGATGTGTATGAAACGGCTATCATTTTTATATTTATTTACTACAGGAAATTACCTAAATTAAACTAAAACAAAAAAGGCAAGTATACCTATCGTGTAATAATATAGCTAAGGTAAGGTCCGGGAGGTCGAACCGTGGACACTATTATTGGGTGTCTTACTAGGTCAAATTAGTTAATTAAGTAGTTAAACTAGATATAGTAATTATAGGTAACTTTGGAGGATTTACCGTTTAATGACCGGTTTTTCGATTTTATATTTTAACCGTACAGATAAATGATGATAATTAAAGTGCGTAAAATAAATAACAATATTAAAATTACAATAAATAAAATTGCGAGTAAATGAAAGTACGATGAGAAATACAATAAAAGAATTATGCCTATTTAAACTTCCGTAATCATGATGTTTGACGTTTTGATTTTAATTTATTATGCTGGGTTAATTGTCCTTTGTCCTGGATTTATTTGATACCTATCTGGTTTTTGCCCATAATAGTTCATCGGTCATAATTATAAAATGATCGTCAAATTAACCTTATACCCGAAGTCAAATATTCCAACTAATTGGGGATTCGAACTGTAACAAGGTCTTAATACTTTGTTAATAATTACACCAGGTTATCGACTGTGTGTAATCCACCCTTGTTTTAATTAGTCCATGATTATTAATTTACCCACTTGGCCAGAATGAATAATAAATTACCCAACCCAATTGATTAATTAAATGATTGTAAAAGATGTCATATAAACGTCACTAAATAGGACATGCATAATCATTTAATAATTATTAGATTAACTAATTTGAAGATAGGTTCGACAGACTCCAAAGAGTTGTCATTCGATTAGACAATACCCCCCATCTATTAATGGTCCATGGTCCAATGTCCACAAGTGTTGATCTTTTGTCCATACCCTAATTATGGTACAAAATCCAATAACCCAATCTTTAATATTTAGTCCAACATCATGATTACTTCGGCTCAAATAAGCATAATAATAATTTAGTTACGAGATATTAATTTAAAAAGGAAAAACATAGCTTACAGTGATTATTTATTGCGTAGCGTTACACGGACAGAATTCCGACTTAAAACCCGTAAAACATTCTTACAATAACCCAATTATTATTAAACTTAAATTAAAATTATAATTATAATTATATATATATTATGTTTATAGAGAAAAGAAAAGAGAAAAAGGTGTGTCTTTCTTCATTCTCCGTAGTCTCGTTTTATAGGCAAATGTTGATTTAAAATTTTCACTTATGACCCCTTAACTATGCTCAATTAACAACTTTTTATTATTTATTATTATTATTATTATGAATTATTTAAATATTATATTATATTCTTGTGCATAGTTGACTTGTACTTTCAGCTCCGTTGCGTCGAGCGTTGAAAGTTGGTTCATGTCTCGGTTCCGGATTTTCGAACGCCTTTTCGTATAATTTAATATCTTGTACTTTGCATTTTGCGGCTTGTACGTTTGTAATTTTTAGACGTTTCTCATCAATATATTGAACCACTTGGATTGTACTTTGTACTTTTTAGCTTTTTGGTCGTTTGCGTCTTCAAATCGTCGAATCTGCCTTTTGTCTTCACCTTTTATTATTTAAACGAATATCACTTGTAAATAGAATAATTGCAACTAAAATCTTGTCTTTCTTGAGGGATAATGCTATGAAATATGTGTTCGTTTTTAGCATTATCAGCCCGCATCAAGAAGAGCATACATATGCGCTACGATTTAACTTCAAGGTGACAAACAATGAGGCGGAGTATGAAGCGCTGCTAGCAGGAATGCGCATAGCCCGAGATATGGGAATCAAAAAGTTGCAAGCTTACGTGGATTCACAGCTTGTCGCCAATCAGATAAATGGTACCTTTGATGCCAACGCCAAATCCATGCAATCATACCTGGCTCTGGTTCATTCTCTCGACGACGCGTTTGTCGACTTCAGAATCAGCCAAATTCCAAGGAGCCAGAACAAGCAGGCAGATGTGCTCAGAAAATTGGCGGCCCTCACCTTCAATCACCTCGAAAAGAAAATATTAGTAGAGCAATCTTCACGAAGTCCACAGAACCCGAAACAACGATCGCATCTGTTGAAGAAGAAGAAGCGACCTGGATGACAGATATCATAGAATTCATGCGAATCGGATCTTTGCCCAAGGGAGAGAAGGAAGGTATGAAGATCAGGATGAAGGCACCAAACTACGAGTTGCGAGGGGAAATTTTATATCGAAAGTCCTGTTTAGATGCATCTCTGCGCTGCGTGGGACCTAAAGAGGCTGCCATGATCATTGATGATGTTCACAAGGGATCTTGCGGGTTACACTATGGGTGGAGGATAGTAACCGAGCGTATTAAGCGGCTAGGGTATTATTGGCCTCGAATGTACGCAGACACAGCTGAAAGGGTCAGAGTTTGCCAGGAATGTTAGTTACATGCACCCGTCAGCAGAGCGCCTCGACATCCCATGATACCTATTGTATCACCGTGGCCATTTTTTAAATGGCCATCGACATAGTGGGACCTTTCCCGAAGGGCGCAAGAAATGCCGAATACCTAGTGGTAGCCATCGACTTCTTCACCAAGTGGGTGGAAGCAAAGCCATTGCGCACCATTACCAGTAAGCAAGTTAGAGATTTCTTCTGGGAGAGCATTGTGTGCAGGTTTGGCGTGCCTAACGAGATTGTTAGCGATAATGGCAATTTCTTCTGGGAGAGCATTGTGTGCAGGTTTGGCGTGCCTAACGAGATTGTTAGCGATAATGGCACACAATTTGAAGGTAATCCCTTCCGTAGCTGGTGCCAAGATCTAAATATCAAGCAGCCCTTCACCTCTGTTGCGCATCCTTAAGCTAATGGTCAATGTGAGGTCACCAACAGAGATATTGTGCACGCCATCAAGGAAAGATTGGGGATGAAGCACAGCGGATGGGTAGATGAGTTACCCAAAGTCCTATGGGCGCACAGAACGACGCACAAGAATAGCACAGGAGAGACACCATTCAGTCTGGTGTACGGCTCAGAGGCAGTAATCCCAGCGGAGATAACGGTTCCAACAGAAAGAATCTTGTCAACCTGAACTACGCAGAAGAGCGCAGAGAGATGGCGGCCATCAGAGAAGCTGCCAACAAGCAGCGCATTGCCAAGTATTACGATAAGCGCGTAAGGGCAAGAACGTACAACGTGGGAGACCTTGTGTGGTGCGACAACCAAGCAAGCAGGGCCCAAAACACTGGAAAGTTAGGGCCGAGTTGGGAAGGACCCTACAGGGTCGTGGGAATCAGTAACACCGGAACTTACAAACTGGCAGAGCTTAAGGGAAATCCAATTAAGTGGACCTGGCATGCTACCGCGCTTAAAAAATGCTACATGTAATATAGAAAATATGAGACTTGATCAATCACCTACTTTGTCTAGACTTGCATGTAATTACTAAAAAAAACGCTCCTTTGTAGGTCGACCGTGTACTGCACTATTGTAAACTCGTTTTTCAATTATATTAAAGCATTAAGTCATTTTCAGTTAAGATTTCATGTGCCTCTCAGAGCTGAATAGCTTTATGATTTGAACTGCACGCGCACAGTAAAATACTAGCACGTTCCTGCCTACTTAAGGGATGACTTTCCCAAGCTCCCGCGTGGCAGAAGTATGTTTGGCGACAGACTAGACTTATTACCGGAGATTGACGGTCATTGGGTTGACCTAGTTCCACCCGAGCAGACCTAGGGATCTGCAAGTCATGACTCTAAACAAAAAAGTGTTGGTCACGATTGACCACAGTCCCAAGCTGACGCTTGGAGGACTCTACGACGCGATTACAGGCGCGCAACCCAAGTGTGTGTTGAGTGCACATCAACACACACGAAGGTTAGCGACGGCACGCCAAGAGTATAAAACAACAATAATTAACAAGTAATGAAGCAAGAACACGATAATACAATTTCAATTTATTGCAAAAAATACACAAGATACAAAATGTTACACGCGTCGCAACGCATTATTATATTACAAAGCAAGACTACAACTTAGAATCTATCAACTCTTGCGCTGAAACTCGCGGGGTTCGCGATAACTCCTCAAGCCGAGAAATGGGGATATGATATAGTGCCCTGCAAGCCTCCCTAGCAATTTTTCGCGCTCCGGGAATGAGGCAGTCTCGAACAGCCTTGGGAAGAATAGTGGGCACCTGAATGTGTTCCTTTATGATGTCCCAAAAGTGCAGGCGCTCGACATCTTATATGGCTTTCAAAGCATTCTCGTACCAATCATTCACAACGGCGATATTTAAAGCATGATCCACTATACGTGGTAGACCTACCTTCAACACTTCGAACTCATGAGCGGCCAAACTCACTTGCTGTTCTGATTCAGCGCACTGGGCACGTAGCACGCGAATGGTTTCCTCGTGATCGTTATTCTGAAGCTTAGCGTGATTCAATTGTTCCTAAATCTTATCGATTGCTTGTTGTGCCTTGTCAAGCTTGGCACAGAGATGCATTATGGTTTCCCTCATCGCGCCGAATTCATCATTGGAAGGCTCGTTACTCGGCCTGGGACTTTGGACCCCTTTACCTTTGCAAGAACCCGCCGAGTTCGAGCACTGCCTTTTGACAGAAGAGTCACTGTTGATCTGAATGGGAGACGGATGAGGCCCATCCGCGCTCCTCCTCGAGCTATCACCGCGCTCATCATCTGTGCCAGAATAATAGCAATTAAAGAAGTGCCAAAGTAGGAATAAAATAAAGTAACGAAGGAAATGTGCAGCATACCAGTACGAGCGCGCTTTGAGGAGGAAGAAGCAACAGGTCTTTTGCGCTTCTTTGAGACAGTAGCGTCACGAGATGGAGGAATAACTTTTCCACGAGGGAATCGCTTGGGCAAGTCAGCATATTGAGCCGCAGTCTTCTTTTTCTTTTTCTTTCGCGAAGGGCCAGAGGTAGAAGCTGCGTCTACAGGACGCTTTACAGAAAATCCTTTTCCTAAAGGCATGCGATCAACCACTACAGAGGGAGAAGAAGAGAACTCAAGGTACTAGGCAAAAGAAATCGCTGTCAACAATGGGATAAGAGCATTAGGGAAGATAAAGAATAAAAGAGGGTAAAAAGTTTGCATACCTTGCAAATGACGACTGAAGTGAGGGTAGTAGTTGGGATCCGGCCAATGTTTGGATATCCCTCCAGCATACAATACATTCTTGCTATACGCGCGTAAGGGAAGTGCGCGACCTATGCACTTATCCAACATCGACCTCTCGCTTGAACTCAAGGGCGGCGCCATGTTTAAACTATCATCAAAATTATATTGTCAAGCACTCGCATTCAAGAACTCTAACGGAATGAAGGTGTCGTCCATAAAGAAGTAGCTCTCTTTCCAGTCGCGCGGAATCTCATCCAAGGGAGCGCCGGTAAAGCAAACATTGTCATGAAAAGAGAACAAACCTATATCGAGCCGCTCAAATGAAAAAATGTTCTTGAACAGATTCACTGTAGGAATAAAGTCGTGCGCCCTGCACCACATCTGAAAAATAACAAGATGACAGGCGCTATCGGGATCCAACTGTCCCACGCCAATATTGAAATGGGAAAGTATACACAAGATGAAGTTTGTGGGTGGAATGCGCATATTCCTCCGCTCGAAAACCACACTATAAATGGCCACCTTTCTGCTAGGAGCGTGGTTGGCCCGGTCTAAGCGACCAAGAACTGTGGGCGATAAAGACTTCATAGGAGGATAGTGCTTGAAGACATGTGCTACATATTCATCGGTAATGAAGGAAGGAACAGAACCAACGTTAGAAAAAGCAGCGCGGAAAGCCATGGTGGAGAGAGGAGAGTGAAAAGTAAAAAGTGAGTGAAGAAAGTTCTATTCATAGGAGGGGAAGAGACGGCCATAATGGATATTGACCGTACACGTGTCAGAAGAGAATTTAAGGCAAACATGACAGGTGATGTGACGGCTATCACGTCACACCTGTCACGAGATTAGTAATAGTTGAGTTCGACACCATGCGCAATTCTTGCGCATAATATCGAACTGGGGGGACTTAATGATACGCATACTGATAATGCTAAAAACGAACATATATTTCATAGCATTATCCCTCAAGAAAGATAAGCTTTTAGTTGCAATTGTTCTATTTACAAGTGATATTCGTTTAAATATTAATGGGTGAAGACAAAAGACAGATTCGATGATTTGAAGACGCAAATGACTAAAAAGCTAAAAAGTACGAAGTACAATCAAAATGGTTCAAATTATTGATGAGAAACGTCTAAAAGTTACAAGAGTACGAGCCGCGAAACGCAAAGTACAAGATATTAAATAGTACGAAAGGACGTTCGAAAATCCGGAACCGGGACATGAACCAACTATCAACGCGCGATGCAACGGACCTAAAATTACAAGTCAACGATGCACAATAATATAATATAATATATATATAATTATATAAAATTATATATATTATATTATATATTAAATTAATCATAGCAGCCCACATTTTGGAAGCTTTGTGACCAGGAAAAGGTGGCCATCCATGCGGTCGCATGGCACACTGTAGCGCGTCAGGTCCTATAAATTTTGCAGTTTCTGGCCGATTTATTGACTCCTTTAACTATCTCTCACTCTTCTCAATTTATATTTATATTTATATTTTAATTATAATTATAATTTTAAGTTAATAATAATAAGGTTATAGTGGCGAATGTTGTAAGTGTGTAAGTCGAAATTCTGGCCGTGTAACGTTACGCTATTAATACTCATTGTAAGTTATGTTCAACCTTTTTAAATTAATGTCTCGTAGCTAAGTTATTATTAGGCTTATTTAAATCGAAGTAATCATGATGTTGGACTAAATAGGTAAGACGAGGTTATTGGGCTTTGTACCATAATTGGGGTTTGGACAAAAGACCGACATTTGTGGAAATTGGACTATGGACTATTAATGGGCTTTATATTTGTTTAACTGAATGATAGTTCGTTAATTTAATATAGAGATTTACAATTTGACGTATCTATAAATAACCATATACACTCGATCGGACACGATGGGCTGGATATTTATAAATACTAATAATCGTTCATTTAACCGGACACGGGAATGGATTAATAGTCAATGAACTCATTAAAACAGGGGTGAATTATGTACAAGGACACTTGGCGTAATTGTTTACAAAGTATTAAAACCTTAGGTTACACGCAGTCGATATCCTGGTGTAATTAGTAAACAAAGTATTAAGACCTTGTTACAGTTTAAGTCCCCAATTAGTTGGAATATTTGACTTCGGGTATAAGGATAATTTGACGAGGACACTCGCACTTTATATTTATGACTGATGGACTGTTATGGACAAAAACCAGATTGACATATCAAATAATCCAGGACAAAGGACAATTAACCCATGGTAATAAATTAAAATCAACAAGTCAAATATCATGATTACAGAAGTTTAAATAAGCATAATTCCTTTATTTTATATCTCATCGTCATTTTATTTATCGTCATTTTAATTATTGTACTTTTTAATTATCGCAATTTTATTTATCGTCATTTTATTTATCACACTTTAATTATCGTCATTTACTTTACGCTTTAAATTAAGTTATATTTATTTTTAATATTTTACATTAGGTTTTAATTGTGACTTAAGACATAAAATCGACAAACCGGTCATTAAACAGTAAAAACCCCCCTTTTATAATAATAATAATACTACTTATATATATATATATATATATATATAGTTTAAAAATATAGCGTTAAACTTGGCTAGTTCCCTGTAGATGAACCGGACTTGCTAAAAACTACACTACTCTACGATTAGGTACACTGCCTATAGTGTTGTAGCAAGGTTTAGGTATATCCACTCTATAAATAAAGAAATAACTTGTGTAAAATTGTATCGTATTTAATAGTATTTCGTAACAAAAATATAACTATTTCATATACACCTCGCATAACATCGGGTATTTTTGGTGCCGCTGCCGGGGACCCAAAAGCGAAACGCTATATAAAAAAAAATTTAGTTTTTAAGTTATTTTTGTAAAATTATTTTTCATATAAATATTGAAATACAAAAATATAAAAAAAGTGTATATATATCTATTTAAGTGTTTAGATAAAAAGAAAATATATTTTTATAAAGTATATAAGTATTTTTCTTTAGTTTTTAAAAATTTAAGTTTACTTTAATAAATTTTACTTGTATTAATTTGTAAAGATTAAAAAGTAAAAAAAAAGTAAAACGTAAAAATAATAATAATAATAATTAAGTATTCGGGCCCGACACTGTAGCAGCCCAACTAATCAGGCCTGGTAGCCGGAGTCATGCGATCGCATGATAATATAACATGCACTCCATGCGATCGCATGGAGTGAGGTGACAGGTCTGAAACCTTTGACTGTCGATTAGGGTTAGAGTTTAATTATTATTATTATTAATTAATTAAGATTAGGGTTTAATTTAATAATAGTTAGTTTTAGTTTTTAATTAATTTGTAATTTAAGTGTTAATTAGTTTTATAATATATAAAAATTAATACTTTTATAAAATAGTAATATAAAAATAAGATTTTTATAAAAATTGTATTTTTATAACTTTAAGTTCTTTTTTCTATATTTCGTATCTTTTTAATCGTTTAATCGTAATTTGTATTTTTATCATTCATAATTAGTTTTAAGATTAGTATTTTGCCGTAGTTATTTTTATTTCTAGATTTTTAGGCTTTGCCGTAAAATCCCTTAAGTGTTTTTTTTTTAGATTAAGACTTAGGCGCTTTAGAATTTTACGACGTCGCTTATTGCTTTAGTATTTAAAATTTTGGTACTTTTTAAGTTATTGCCGTTTTGGATATAGAATTCCTTTTAAGCTTTAAATTTTAGTTTTTAGACTTTTAAGTTTCGACGCTGCAATTTTCTTATTTTTCGACCCTTATTTTTCGACCTTTTATTTTTCGTCGTTTTTCGACGCACTCCTTTTCTTTCTTATTTCTCGACGCTCTAGTTTTTAGGACATAGAATTTTCTATTTCTTCTCTAAAATTTCAAAACGAAAAATTATTTTAAGTGGTTAAATTGATAGACATCCAAAATTTTCTGGTTCGTAGTAATAGTTGGATTTGTTAGTGGCGAGTTGTGGGCTTCCGATTTAAAAGGTCCTGGCTACCAGATGCATCTATTGGCTATTCGAAACGTGGGCAAAATCAGAAAAGTCTATTAATTTGATAACTTATATAATTTTTATCTTTTATAACTAATAAGATATTCAGTGAATGCACCGAGCAAAACGTTCACCACCTTTCATACGTTCGCCACCTGTAACTCGATTAAGACATTTAGCCAACATTTTCGCTGTTGATTTTTCTTTAGAATCGTCATCTAGTCGACCAAGTACTCCAATTCAAATTTCCGATAATCTATTTTTTGAACCCGACCTCACAATTGAGAATCCGGAGGATATTCAGGGACAATTCAGAGATCCTGAACCACTAATCATTCCTCCTGAATCACAAATTACTCATCCAGAGATTGTTGAGGAAGAAACCATTAAGTCAGAATCTTCTAGTGATTCAGATTCAACAAATTCAATCATGGAAAATCTGGAACCTCTAAGTATAGAAGACCAAATGAGAGCTAAACGCACTGGCCAAGGTCACGCAATTACTCAACCAGACATTAATGCGCCAGATTATGAAATTAAAGGACAAATCCTACACATGGTAACTAATCAATGCCAATTTAGTGGTGCACTGAAGGAAGATCGAAACAAACATCTTCGTACCTTTAATAGGATCTGTACTCTATTTAAAATCCGAGAAGTGAAGGATGAACAGATCTATCTCATGTTATTTCCCTGGACTTTAAAGGGAGAAGCCAAAGATTGGTTAGAATCGTTACCTGAAGGGGCGATTGATACATGGGATGTCTTAGTTGAAAATTTTCTTAAACAATTCTTTCCAGCATCTAAAGCCGTGAGACTTCAAGGAAAAATTGTTACGTTCAGCGGTGTATACGAAATAGTTATATTTTTATTGCGAAATACTATTAAATACGATACAATTTTACACAAGTTATTTATTTATTTATAGAGTGGATATACCTATACCTTGCTACAACACTTATAGGCAGTGTACCTAATCGTACAGTAGTGTAGTTTTTAGTAAGTCCGGTTCGTCCACAGGGAACTAGCCAAGTTTAATGCTATATTTTTAAAAACTATATTTGTATGTATATATATATATATATATATATATATATATATATATATATATATATATATATATATATAAGTAGTATTATTATTATTATAAAAGGGGGTTTTTACCGTTTAATGACTGGTTTGTCGATTTTAAAACTTTAGTCACAATTAAAACCTAATGTAAAATATTAAATATAAAAATAACTTAATTTAAAGCGTAAAGTAAATAACGATAATTAAAATGCGATAAATTAAATGACAGTAAATAAAAGTTGCGATAATTAAAAAAGTACAATAATTAAAATGACAGTAAATAAAAGTGCGATGAGATATAAAATAAAGGAATTATGCTTATTTAAACTTCCGTAGTCATGATGTTTGACGTGTTGATTTTAATTTATTACCATGGGTTAATTGTCCGTTGTCCTGAATTATTCGATATGTCCATACAGTTTTGTCCATAATAGTCCATCAGTCATAAATATAAAATGCGAGAGTCTTCGTCAAATTATCTTTATACCCGAAGTTAAATAGTCCAACTATTTGGGGATTCGAGCTGTAACAAGGTCTTAATACTTTGTTTAATGAATACACCAGGTTATCGACTGCATGTAATCCAAGGTTTTATTACTTTGTTAACAATTACACCAATTACCCTTGTATGTAATTCACCCCTGTTTCAACAAGTCTATTGATTATTAATCCATCCTCGTGTCTGGTCAAATGAATAATTATTGATATTTATAGATATCCCGCCCACTGTACCCAGTCAAGCGTATGTGGTTATATATAAATACGTCAAATTATAGGTCTATATATTAAATTAACGAGGTATCATTTAGTTAATATAAAGCCCATTAATAGCCCATAATCTAATTTCCACAAGTGTCATTCTTTTATCCAAACCCCAATTATGGTCCAAAGCCCAATTACCCAGTCTTTAATATTTAGCCCAACATCACGATTACTTTAATTTAAATAAGCATAATAATAACTTAGCTACGAGACATTAATAAAAAAAGGTTGAACATAACTTACAATGATTAATAATAGCGTAGCGTTACACGGACAGAATTTCGACTTACACACTTACAATATTCGCTAACATAACCTTATTATTATTAATCTTAAATTAAAATTAAAATTAAAATTATAAATTATATATATATATATATATATATATATATATATATATATATATATATATATATATATATATATATATATATATATATATATATATATATATATATATATATATATATATATATATATATATATATATCGTGAGAGAGAGAGAGATTGAATTAGGTGTATGAAATTCGGCCAAAATACGCGAAATTTATAGATGTGGCCAGACTTTTGAGGCCATGCGATCGCATGGGTTTTGTTATTCCAGGCCATGCGATCGCATGGCCAGCTGCATCCAGCCCAAATGCTTTGTTTTCTTGTTTGCCGATGGTTTTAATTATATAATATATATATATATATATATATATATATATATATATATATATATATATATATATATATATAATTTTAAGAATTAATTATATATTATATTATATTCATGTGCATTGTTGACTTGTAATTTTTAGTCCGTTGCGTCGCGCGTTGAGAGTTGACTCTGGTCCCGGTTCTGGATTTTCGAACGTCCTTGCGTACAATTTAATATCTTGTACTTTGCGTTTTGCGGCTCGTACTCTTTTAACTTTTAGACGTTTCTCATCAATAATTTGAACCACTTTGATTGTACTTTGTACTTTTTAGCTTTTTGGTCGTTTGCGTCTTTAAATCGTCGAATCTGTCTTTTGTCTTCACCTTTTATTATTTAAACGAATATCACTTGTAAAAAGAACAATTGCAACTAAAAGCTTGTCTTTCTTGAGGGATAATGCTATGAAATATATGTTCATTTTTAGCATTATCAAGTATACTAATAGTATATTAGTATATCGTTACTCCCCCAGTTCAATATAACTAAAGTATTTAGTTGTGTTGAACTATGATAATGGCCATGAACATTTCGCGATCATGGATTTACAAAGTACTGCCATGCGTCCATGGTCTTACGTTTCATGACCCGTCTTAATCCATCTGAATGAAATCCATATAGATTATAAATGATTCACAATAGTTGATTGCATCGCGAGGTACTTGACCTCTATATGATACATTTTACAAACATTGCATTCGTTTTTAAAAGACAAACTTTCATTACATCGACAGTTGACAGACATACATGCCATTTCATAATATATCAAAATATAACTGACTTAATAATAATTTTGATGAACTCAACGACTCGAATGCAACATCTTTTGAAATATGTCATGAATGACTCCAAGTAATATCTCTAATATGAGCAAATGCACAGTGGAAGATTTCTTTTGTACCTGAGAATAAACATGCTTTCAAGTGTCAACCAAAAGGTTGGTGAGTTCATTAGTTTAACATAAATAATCATTTCTTTCGTACTTGTAAATAGAACAATTGCAACTAAAAGCTTATCTTTTTTGAGGGATAATGCTATGAAATATATGTTCCTTTTTAGCATTATCAAATATTCCCACACTTGAGTGTTGCTTGTCCTCAAACAATATAGTCTTGAAATAAAAACATACTTGAATCACTTCTTTATTCTTCACACTTTGTACATCAGTGATTTCTATACGGCACTATGAACAATGATAGTAACGATGTGGTTTACAGTCCCACATGACTATAAAAATTTAGATCCTTTAGGAAATTGGATCTTTATGAAAATATTTGATCTTTTGAAAATTTAATCTAGCTTTTACCCTACATAAATTTTTCGGAATAACCCTTCACCGGTGTTTGCAAATTATTTTTGTGGGTTTTGTGGGTTTCAGATTTGAAAATTTTAGCTCAAAACTTATGGTTTTGTGTCACCCACTTGCTAACCTTGTATTGGGAAAGCAACACATCCAGTTTACTTGCTCCATATATTACCTTTCGGTAAACTACCATCTGGTTGTAAAGGAAAGCGTTGAACAAGCAACTGTTAAGGCAATGTCCCGTGACATGCTTTTGATTATGGTCTATAACGTGTCGGATGCAATTACTATCCTTGGTAGGAGCAATAGTAAAGATCACCCTATAGTTTTTCGGTCTGGCACAAGGTCCTGTCTTCGATCATGCTATGCAACCACCGTTCTTACGGTTGATACCCGATTTGGTTCAGGTGACCTAATGAATTCCTGATGAATTCCTGGGATTTTACGTTCAATGGTATTGAACACATTAAAAATGGGTTTTCAGAAAACAAATCGGTTTGTAATTTTGATCAAAATATTTTCTCGTTCAAGCTCGAGTTTAGATATTATCGAATTCCATGAGTTTGTAATTCTCAATCTTTAAGGTCAATCCCAAGGATTGAGTAATATCAGTCTTAAAAGCTGATTTTTGATCTTTAAGGAGATTATCCTTTCTGGGAATCTGATTCATTAGTCTTATAAGCTAATTTGCACGGTGCCCCCCATTGTACGAGACAGATCCTCTTATGGTTAGGATAAGTCTGACCATTTGGCGACCCTGTTTGATGCTGAGGTCCGTGGATTTCCAGCTGATTTTTGAGAAAACTTTTCAAGATTTTTCGTAGACTCTACAACTGGTCTGGATGACATCTTCCTGACCTAAATCAAGAAGCGCGTGTCTTTTTTTCTCGGAAGACTTTACTTCCTTTTAAATTTTATTTATATTACAATAAACTGGGTAAAACTGATTAAATTGTCCAAAACAAAAGTATTTTCAATTATTTGTACAAAAATATGTGATATATGTTCTAAATAATTTGGTAAATTTTTCCCACACTTGGCTTTTATTTTCCTTTCTTTGCCTTTTTATTTTCCTCTATTCCATTTTAAATGAATTCTAACATTCTGGGTTATTTTTCTCAATTTATGTCCTTTCCGAGGTAACAATAATTTCGGTGTTAACACCTAGTTTTATCATTCATAAATATGTATAAACATGATTTTGAATTCATTTATTTGAAAATTTTGAAAATTTTTACTAGAATTCGGTAGTCAGTATATAAGACTAGGGCTGTTCTTTATTATCAGAGAGCACTAGATTCTAATACAACTACTGCGTTACTAGTATTTTTAATGGTAACCAAGTGTTTAAATTTAAAATTTTAAAAATATGAAAGAATTTAACCCCTTCCCAAACTTAAGATCTTGCAATGCCCTCATTTGCAAGAAATCAGTAGCTATTTAAATTATTGAGGGTGAGTAGCGTAGAAAAATGATTAAATTTTACTAAAGTTTCCAAAGATATTGGCATTTGTTTGTTGAATGATAAATGGTGCACATCATTTGTTCATTCCGTCTTATTGTTATATCACATTTGTTTTTCGTTTTGTCATCAAAATTAGTAGCTTTTGCTGAACTTAATGCCAGTCTTTGAAAATTCGCTATTTTACCCTGTTGTGTACAATTGACAATATACATACATACATACAAATAATAACATGCATAGTAATTTGAAATGGGACTTAACATCCCACTTTCAAATCAAATATGAAATATTAGTACAACATAATAAAAAAAAATTAAAACTTACATTAAAGTATCACAATATTATATGTTTTAAACATAAGTAAATAAAAATATTAAAAGATAAAAATCACCAACGGGAACTATATCAATCTGGATAGGGGTTCCAGTTCATGTCGTCGGGCGGGTTCCACGGTTGGTTATAGGTGTACTGATAGGCCTGGTTGGGGTCATAGAGAGTAAATGGTGGTCGCATATCGGGCTGGTGTGGAGGATAGTAAGCAGGTCGGGTCGGTATGTAGTTATTTGGTACCTGAGGTGATAGCTGGCTCATGATCTGATGCTGATGATAGTGCCATCTATCATGCTGTCGTTGCCTGGAATGCTAGTACACATTCTCGGCGTGCCACTGCTCGAAATGACTATGTCTAGCCTTGTTTGTCATTTCTACCTCATCTATATGCTGGTAAACGTCAGTAATAGCCTCCCTAATGACATCCCTAATGTAATCCGGTTCCTCCATTTCCTCATCTGAACCTCTCTCTACGTGTGGATGACGACCCTCATATGGTACTGCCTGATTGCGTCTGCTCTTTAATACCTTTACACCCTGATAGACCCGCAATCCTAAAGTCTCAACCTATTCCCTACATACCATCAGTGGACCCCCTTGATCCCTATCTATACCCAAATACTCTCCAATGAGAGTAACAAAAATACCCCCTCCTATTATTC
Organism: Rutidosis leptorrhynchoides; assembly: GCF_046630445.1. Taxonomy (NCBI): domain Eukaryota; kingdom Viridiplantae; phylum Streptophyta; class Magnoliopsida; order Asterales; family Asteraceae; genus Rutidosis; species Rutidosis leptorrhynchoides. Next base: position 77,572,642 of record NC_092340.1, on the reverse strand, counting down.
CCCCGTCCTGTATTCCTGTCACCATGTTGGACAGATAAAAACCAACACAGTAGGGGAAATTAACAAAGCTTCTAGTGTTTCGAATACACTTAAGGTAAAATAAATCGTGTAGAGTCCTTTTTTCCTTGTTGTTACCTCTTTGTGTAATCGAATTAGCTAAAAATCTATGTATAATACGTAGCTCTGCTTTGTTAATATCTAAATAAGAGTGTCTTCTTCCTAGCGTAAAAACATTATAATTTGACATACGCCTCCAGACGGCGTCAGCGTTAAAATTCCTATCTACCCTTTCACCATGATAAATCAAATTTGTACAATCAGGTAGTAGTAATTCACCAGGAGTGTAAATCTGTAAAGCCCTGGCCATGTCCAGCATGGACATCCTATACATCCTACGGCCAAGTAAAAATCTAAGAAAATTTCTATCGTCTAACCTAACTACATCTGCATTAAGTGATATAGTACTCATAAGCTCAACACACCACTCTTTATATATAGGCCTACGAATGGTGAATAAACGTTCCCAATCGGGAAAAGAAGAGTTCCCATACCTTTGGATCAGATGCTGCCTAACTGAGTTAGCTAGTTGGACCCTTTCCAAAGGCTCCCAATCGATTCCCCTTGGTACTTCTACATTTTTCGTTACCAGTTTAAATTTTTTACTTTGATACGTCGGGTAATCTCTACAACTTCGATCAAATCTCAAATTGGGATGCAACTGTTCTTCATGAATCGTTGGGTGTTCTATTATTGGATGAATCGGAAATTGTACGTAGGCATTAACATATTCTTGTTGTGGAACATAATATGGTACGAGTTGATCAGGTTGTTGTTGTTCCTGTTGGTGCTCCGGTTGGTGATATTGCATCTCTGGCTTTGGTTCCAGAGCAGGTTGCCTAGATGATGATGATACACCATCAGTATCGGTATATCTCTGCAAAACAAATTAAACACAAAATTTGTGCATCCAAATATACATTAGTGTTAGCAAAATAACAACTTGAAACAATTACAATAACATGTTCAATCAAAATTAAACTTATACACATTTTCACAATTTTAACAATTCTACACTTTTTCAAGTAAGCATATATGAAAATGTTTACAAAGTTCATAAGCATTTAACTCAAATAACATGTTAAAATAACCATTACTAGAAATTAAACAAGTTTCAAATGACATTTACATCAATTTAATCAAGTTCATGAATTTTAGACTTAAAAAGTCCACTTTAATTCTCAAAAATCATGTTTAGGATCAAAGTTTGGATCATTTAGCTACCTAAACATGTTACACTACTTAATTTAGCAGTAATTCATGACAAAAATCGGCCATAACCTGTTTATATCAAAAAGCTCCAAATTGCTCAAGAACACAAACCCTAGATTTCTAAAAATTTGAAGTTTTTGGCTTCAAATTGAAATATCCCGTTCTTATTGATTAAAAACGTTCCATATTAATTGATTTCATTGCGAGGTTTTGACCTCTATATGAGGCGTTTTTTCAAAGACTGCATTCATTTTTAAAACAAACCATAACCTTTATTTCATAAATAAAGGTTTAAAAAGCTTTACGTAGATTATCAAATAATGATAATCTAAAATATCCTGTTTACACACGACCATTACATAATGGTTTACAATACAAATATGTTACATCGAAATCAGTTTCTTGAATGTAGTTTTTACACAATATCATACAAACATGGACTCTAAATCTTGTCCTTATTTTAGTATGCAACAGCGGAAGCTCTTAGTATTCACCTGAGAATAAACATGCTTTAAACGTCAACAAAAATGTTGGTGAGTTATAGGTTTAACCTATATATATCAAATCGTAACAATAGACCACAAGATTTCATATTTCAATACACATCCCATACATAGAGATAAAAATCATTCATTTGGTGAATACCTGGTAACCAACATTAAAAAGATGCATATATAAGAATATCCCCATCATTCCGGGACACCCTTCGGATATGATATAAATTTCGAAGTACTAAAGCATCCGGTACTTTGGATGGGGTTTGTTAGGCCCAATAGATCTATCTTTAGGATTCGCGTCAATTAGGGTGTCTGTTCCCTAATAAAAAGGGGCATATTCGATTTCGATAATTCAACCATAGAATGTAGTTTCACGAACTTGTGTCTATTTTGTAAATCATTTATAAAACCTGCATGTATTCTCATCCCAAAAATATTAGATTTTAAAAGTGGGACTATAACTCACTTTCACATATTTTTACTTCGTCGGGAAGTAAGACTTGGCCACTGGTTGATTCACGAACCTATAACAATATATACATATATATCAAAGTATGTTCAAAATATATTTACAATACTTTTAATAAATTTTGATGTTTTAGGTTTATTAAGTCATCTGTCCTCGTTAGTAACCTACAACTAGTTGTCCACAGGTAGATGTACAGAAATAAATCGATAAATATTATCTTGAATCAATCCACGACCCAGTGTATACGTATCTCAGTATTGATCACAACTCAAACTATATATATATTTTGGAATCAACCTCAACCCTGTATAGCTAACTCCAAGATTCACATATAGAGTGTCTATGGTTGTTCCGCAATATATATATATATATATATATATATATATATATATATATATATATATATATATATATATATATATATATATATATATATATATATATATATATATATATATATATATATAGATGGGTCGACATGATAGGTCGAAACATTGTATACGTGTCTATGGTATCTGGAGATTACATAATATACAATATAAGTTGATTAGGTTATGGTTGGAATAGATTTATTACTAACTTTCACACAGGTAAAATGAGTAGTTTTTATCAATCTTGTTTTACTCGCAATTTCTTCGTTTCTAATCCGTTTTGAGTGATTCCAGTGGCCACGGTTTCGTATTGAACTTAACTTTATGAATCTAAATAGAAAAATTATAAGTTTATAGTCGTAAATACAAGTTACAAGTCGTTTTTGAAAGAGGTAGTCATTTTCGTCGAAAGAACGACATCTTGATGACCATTTTGAAAAACATACTTTCACTTTGAGTTTAACCATGATTTTTCGATATAGTTTCATGATCATAAGAAAAATCATTTTTCCAGAAGTATAGCTTTTAAATCAAATTTCTTCTTAGCTTTTAATTATCCCAACCAAAACAGCCCCCGGTTTTACTACGACGGCGTATATCCAGTTTTATGGTGTTTATAGTATTTCTGGGTTTTAAATCATTAATTTAGCATATCATATAGATATAGAACATGTGTTTAGTTGATTTTAAAAGTCTAGTTAGAAGGATTAACTTTATTTGCGAACAAGTTTAGAATTAACTAAACTATGTTCTAGTGATTAGAAGTTTATAACGTTGAATAAGACAGCTTTTTATGTATGAATCGAATGATGTTATGAACATCATTACTACCTCAAGTTCCTTGGATAAACCTACTGGAAATGAAAAAAATGGATCTAGCTTCAAAGGACCCTTGGATGGCTTGAAAGTTCTTGAAGCAGAATCATTACACGAAAACAATTTCAAGTAAGATTTCCACTCGAAATAAGATTGTTATAGTTATAGAAATTGAACTAAAGTTTGAATATGATTATTACCTTGTATTAGATAGATAATCTACTATAAGTAACAAAGGTTTCTTGATCTTGGATGATTACTTGGAATGGATTTAGAAAACTTGGAAGTAAACTTGCAATCTTGGAAGTATTCTTGATTTTATGAAACTAGAACTTTTGGAATTTATGAAGAACACTTAGAACTTGAAGATAGAACTTGAGAGAGATCAATTAGATGAAGAAAATTGAAGAATGAAAGTGTTTGTAGGTGTTTTTGGTCATTGGTGTATGGATTAGATATAAAGGATATGTAATTTTGTTTTCATGTAAATAAGTCATGAATGATTACTTATATTTTTGTAATTTTATGAGATATTTCATGTTGGTTGCCAAATGATGGTTCCAACATGTGTTAGGCGACTCACATGGGCTGCTAAGAGCTGATCATTGGAGTATATATACTAATAGTACATACATCTAAAAGCTGTGTATTGTACGAGTACGAATACGGGTGCATATGAGTAGATTTGTTGATGAAACTGAACAAGGATGTAATTGTAAGCATTTTTGTTAAGTAGAAGTATTTTGATAAGTGTCTTGAAGTCTTTCAAAAGTGTATGAATACATATTAAGACACTACATGTATATACATTTTAACTGAGTCGTTAGGTCATCGTTAGTCGTTACATGTAAATGTTGTTTTGAAACCTTTAGGTTAACGATCTTGTTAAATGTTGTTAACCCAATGTTTATAATATAAAATGAGATTTTAAATTATTATATTATCATGATATTATGATGTACAAATATCTCTTAATATGATCTATATACATTAAATGTCGTTACAACGATAATCGTTACATATATGTCTCGTTTCAAAATCATTAAGTTAGTAGTCTTATTTTTACATATGTAGTCCATTTTTAATACACTTAATGATATATTTACTTATATTTTAACATAATTAACCAAGTGTATCAATATCTTAATATGATTCATATGTACCTAGTAAGACGTTATAACGATAATCGTTATATATATCGTTTTCGAGTTTCTTACTTTAATAGTCTCATTTTTATGTATATAACTCATTGTTAAAATACCTAATGAGATACATACTTATAATAAAATCATGTTAACTATATATATAACCATATATATGTTATCGTATAGTTTTTACAAGTTTTAACGTTCGTGAATCACCGGTCAACTTGGGTGGTCATTTGTCTATATGAAACCTATTCCAATTAATAAAGTCTTAATAAGTTTGATTGCTTAACATGTTGGAAACACTTAATCATGTAAATATCAATTTCATTTAATATATATAAACATTAAAAAGTTCGGGTCACTACAGTACCTACCCGTTAAATAAATTTCGTCCCGAAATTTTAAGTTGTTGAAAGTGTTGACGAATCTTCTAGAAATAGATGCGGGTATTTCTTCTTCATCTGATCTTCACGCTCCCAGGTGAACTCGGGTCCTCTACAAGCATTCCATCGAACCTTAATAATCAGTATCTTGTTTTGTTTAAGTCTCTTAACCTCACGATCCATTATTTCGACGGGTTCTTCAATGAATTGAAGTTTTTCATTGATTTGGATTTCGTCCAACGGAATAGTGAGATCTTCTTTAGCAAAAAATTTCTTCAAATTTGAGACGTGGAAAGTGTTATGTACAGCCGCGAGTTGTTGAGGTAGCTCCAGTTGGTAAGCTACTGGTCTGACACGATCTATAATCTTGAATGGTCCAATGTACCTTGGATTTAGTTTCCCCCGTTTACCAAATCGAACAACGCCTTTCCAAGGTGAAACCTTAAGCATGACCATTTCTCCAATTTCAAACTCTATATCTTTTCTTTTACTGTCCGCGCAGCTCTTTTGTCGACTCTGGGCGGTTTTCAATCTTTGTTGAATTTGGATGATTTTCTCGGTAGTTTCTTGTATTATCTCCGGACCCGTAATCTGTCTATCCCCCACTTCATTCCAACAAATCAGAGACCTGCACTTTCTACCATAAAGTGCCTCAAATGGCGCCATCTCAATACTAGAATGATAACTGTTGTTGTAGGAAAATTCTGCTAACGGTAGGTGTCGATCCCAACTGTTTCCGAAATCAATAACACATGCTCGTAGCATGTCTTCAAGCGTTTGTATCGTCTTTTCGCTCTGCCCATCAGTTTGTGGATGATTGGCAGTACTCATGTATAGACGAGTTCCTAATGCTTGCTGTAATGTCTGCCAGAATCTTGAAATAAATCTGCCATCCCTATCAGAGATAATAGAGATTGGTATTCCATGTCTGGAGACGACTTCCTTCAAATACAGTCGTGCTAACTTCTCCATCTTGTCATCTTCTCTTATTGGCAGGAAGTGTGCTGATTTGGTGAGACGATCAACTATTACCCAAATAGTATCAAAACCACTTGCAGTCCTTGGCAATTTAGTGATGAAATCCATGGTAATGTTTTCCCATTTCCATTCCGAGATTTCGGGTTGTTGAAGTAGACCTGATGGTTACTGATGCTCAGCTTTGACCTTAGAACACGTCAAACATTCTCCTACGTATTTAGCAACATCGGCTTTCATACCCGGCCACCAAAAATGTTTCTTAAGATCCTTGTACATCTTCCCCGTTCTAGGATGTATTGAGTATCTGGTTTTATGAGCTTCTCTAAGTACCATTTCTCTCATATCTCCAAATTTTGGTACCCAAATCCTTTCAGCCCTATACTGGGTTCCGTCTTCTCAAATATTAAGATGCTTCTCCGATCCTTTGGGTATTTCATCCTTTAAATTTCCCTCTTTTAAAACTCCTTGTTGCGCCTCCTTTATTTGAGTAGTAAGGTTATTGTGAATCATTATATTCATAGATTTTACTCGAATGGGTTCTCTGTCCTTCCTGCTCAAGGCGTCGGCTACCACATTTGCCTTCCCCGGGTGGTAACGAATCTCAAAGTCGTAATCATTCAATAATTCAATCCACCTACGATGCCTCATATTCAGTTGTTTCTGATTAAATATGTGTTGAAGACTTTTGTGGTCGGTATATATAATACTTTTGACCCCATATAAGTAGTGCCTCCAAGTCTTTAATGCAAAAACAACCGCGCCTAATTCCAAATCATGTGTCATATAATTTTGTTCGTGAATCTTCAATTGTCTAGACGCATAAGCAATCACCTTCGTTCGTTGCATTAATACACAACCGAGACCTTGCTTTGATGCGTCACAATAAATCACAAAATCATCATTCCCTTCAGGCAATGACAATATAGGTGCCGTAGTTAGCTTTTTCTTCAATAACTGAAACGCTTTCTCTTGTTCATCCTTCCATTCAAATTTCTTCCCTTTATGCGTTAATGCAGTCAAGGGTTTTGCTATTCTGGAAAAGTCTTGGATGAACCTTCTGTAGTAACCAGCTAGTCCTAAAAACTGGCGTATGTGTTTCGGAGTTTTCGGGGTTTCCCACTTTTCAACAGTTTCTATCTTTGCCGGATCCACCTTAATACCTTCTTTGTTCACTATGTGACCGAGGAATTGAACTTCTTCCAACCAAAATGCACACTTTGAAAATTTAGCGTACAATTCTTCTTCCTCAATACTTCTAACACCTTTCTCAAATGTTCACCGTGTTCTTGGTCATTCTTTGAGTAAATAAGTATGTCATCAATGAAAACAATGACAAACTTGTCAAGGTATGGTCCACACACTCGGTTCATAAGGTCCATGAACACAGCTGGTACATTAGTTAAACTAAACGGCATGACCATAAACTCGTAATGACCATAACGTGTTCTGAAAGCAGTCTTTGGAATATCATCTTCTTTCACCAGCATTTGATGATACCCGAAACGTAAGTCAATCTTTGAATAAACAGACGAGCCTTGTAGTCGATCAAATAAGTCGTCGATTCTCGATAGTGGGTAGCGGTTCTTGATGGTAAGTTTGTTCAACTCTCGGTAGTCGATACACAACCTGAATGTACCATCTTTCTTCTTGACAAACAAAACAGGAGCTCCCCACGGTGATGTGCTTGGTCGAATGAAACCACGTTCTAAAAGTTCTTGTAATTGACTTTGCATTTCTTTCATCTCGCTGGGTGCGAGTCTGTTAGGAGCACGAGCTATTGGTGCAGCTCCTGGTACAAGATCTATTTAAAATGCAACGGATCGATGTGGGGGTAATCCCGGTAATTCTTTCGGAAATATATCGGGAAATTCTTTTGCGACGGGAACATCATTGATGCTCTTTTTTCAGTTTGTACTTTCTCGACGTGTGCTAGAACAGCATAGCAACCTTTTCTTATTAGTTTTTGTTCCTTCAAATTACTAATAAGATGTTGCTTCGTGTTGCCCTTTTCTTCGTACACCATTAAGGGTTTTTCTTTTTCTCGTATAATGCGAATTGCATTTTTGTAACAAACGATCTCTGCTTTCACTTCTTTCAACCAGTCCATACCGATTATCACATCAAAACTCCCTAACTCTACTGGTATCAAGTCAATCTTAAATGTTTCGCTAACCAGTTTAATTTCTCGATTCCGACATATATTATCTGCTGAAATTAATTTACCATTTGCTAATTCGAGTAAAAATTTACTATCCAACAACGTCAATGGACAACTTAATTTAGCACAAAAATCTCTACTCATATAGCTTCTATCCGCACCCGAATCAAATAAAACGTAAGCAGATTTATTGTCTATAAGAAACGTACCCGTAACAAGCTCCGGGTCTTCCTGTGCCTCTGCCGCATTAATATTGAAAACTCTTCCGCGGCCTTGTCCATTCTTGTTCTCCTGGTTCGGGCAATTTCTAATAATGTGGCCCGGTTTTCCACATTTATAACAAACTACATTGGCATAACTTGCTCCGACACTACTTGCTCCGCCATTTCTCGTTCCAACACCATTTGTTCCTTTCGTTTTATTAACCCCTGGTCCGTAGACCTCACACTTCGCCGTGCTATGACCATTTCTTTTACACTTGTTGCAAAATTTGGTGCAGAACCCCGAGTGATGCTTTTCACACCTTTGGCATAGCTGCTTCTGATTGTTGTTGTTGTTGAGGTTATTATTGTTGTTAAGATGATTGTTGTAGTTGCTGTTGTTGTTGTTGTTGTTGTTGTTGGGCCGTTTGTTGTAGTTGCGATTGATGTTGCGATTGTTAGGATAGTTGTTGCGATTATTGTTGTAATTGCTGTTGTTGTTGTATTGGTGATTCTTATCACCGTTTTCCTCCCACTTTCTTTTGACTTGCTTCATATTGGCCTCTTCAGCAGTCTGTTCTTTAATTCTTTCTTCAATCTGGTTCACTAGTTTGTGATCCATTCTACATGCCTGTTGTATGGAGGCGGGCTCGTGTGAACTTATATCTTCTTGGATTCTTTCCGGTAATCCTTTCACAAACGCGTCGATCTTCTCTTCCTCATCTTCGAACGCTCCAGGACACAATAGGCATAATTCTGTGAATCGTCTTTCGTACGTGGTAATATAAAATCCTTGGGTTCGTAACCCTCTAAGTTCTGTCTTGAGCTTATTGACCTTGGTTCTGGGACGGTACTTCTCGTTCATCAAGTGCTTGAATGCTGACCACGATAGTGCGTAAGCATCATCTTATCCCACTTGCTCTAGATAGGTATTCCACCATGTTAACGCAGAACCTGTGAAGGTATGCGTAGCGTACTTCACTTTGTCCTCTTCAGTACACTTACTTATGGCAAACACCGATTCGACCTTCTCGGTCCACCATTTCAATCCGATCGGTCCTTCGGTTCCATCAAATTCTAAAGGTTTGCAGGCAGTGAATTCTTTGTAGGTGCATCCTACACGATTTCCTGTACTGCTAGATCCAAGGTTATTGTTGGTATGTAGCGCGACCTGTACTGCGGCTATGTTTGAAGCAAGAAAGCCACGAAATTCCTCTTCACTCATATTCAAGGTGTGTCGAGTAGTCGGTACCATTTCCTTCAAAATAGTCAAATGAAACGAGTTAATCATATAGAATATCAAGAGTAGTCAATAGTATTTCGTAGCATAATATGAAATTATTTATAAAAGCTCTTTCTTCATATTTGCGTTTTATACTCTTTAATTCGGGTAGTCCCTACCCGTTAAGTTCATACTTAGTAGCTAACACACCATTTCAACTACTACAATTCTATATGAAAAACTAATCACAAAAATATATATATCATATTCAAACCTTTATACAATAACTTGCAAACTTACAATACCGCAATTTTACATATAGCATGAAATATAGCACATAAAACTTTGATACAAAGTAGTTGCGAAGATAATTCTAGTTAATAAATAAGGCGTTCAGCAAAGGCAACAAAGACACATAATTCATACGTCCAGAAACAAGTCATGCATTATGGTTTTACTAATACCACTTCCCATCCTTGGTCTTGTGGAACGTAACCATTGTGACCGATAGTATGACAACGTGTTGTAACGTCGTCAAAAGGATGAAGGTTACGTAATGACCAACAGTCTCGTAATAACCTAAAAACCTCATTTCTTACCCCAATTACCGACTCCGTCACTTGTGGGAACGTTTTGTTTAATAGTTGTAGCCCGATGTTCTTTTTCTCACTTTGGTGAGAAGCGAACATTACTAACCCGTAAGCATAACATGCTTCTTTATGTTGCATGTTAGCCGCTTTTTCTAAATCATGAAGTCCTATATTCGGATACATCGAGTCAAAATAATTTCTTAACCCGTTGCGTAAAATAGCATTTGGGTTCCCCGCAATATATGCGCCAAAGTAAACACATCGTAACTTATGGGTTTCCCAATGTGATATCCCCCATCTTTCAAACGAAAGCCTTTTATAAACCAAGGCATTCTTGGAACGTTCTTCGAATGTCTTACAAACTGATTTTGCCATAAATAGTTGTGCCGAGGAATTCTGACCGACTCTAGACAAGATTTCATCAATCATGTCTCCGGGTAAGTCTTCTAAAATATTGGGTTGTCTATCCATTTTGGTTTTTTATACTGTAAAATAGACAAGAGTTAGATTCATAAAAGATACTTATTAATACAAGCAATTTTTACATATATCGTAAAGCATAAGCACACTATATTACATATATTACACCGCACAAATACAACTATCTTATTCCAACTCACTCGTTTCTTCTTTTTCGAACTTGGTTCTTTTTGCTAAGTTTTTAGGGATATATGATGTTCACCTAATACGAGCCGTCGTTTTCCACATTGGTCTAGAAAAACCTGGTGGTTTAGAGGTTCCCGGGTTATTGTTACAACTTAAGAAATACGGGTGTTGACTATACATATAAAGTTCATCGGGGTTGGAATCAGATTTCTCTATTTTTATGCCCTTTCCCTTATTGTTCTCTTTTGCCTTTTTAAATTCAGTTGGGGTAATTTCTATAACATCATCGGAATCCTCGTCGGGATCCGATTCATCGGAGAATTGGTAATCCTCCCAATATTTTGCTTCTTTGGCGGAAACACCGTTGACCATAATTAACCTTGGTCGGTTGGTTGAGGATTTTCTTTTACTTAACCGTTTTATTATTTCCCCCACCGGTTCTATTTCTTCTTCCGGTTCCTCCTCCTCCGGTTCCGATTCTTCTTCCGGTTCCGATTCTTATTCCGGTTCCTCTTCGGGAACTTGTGAATCAGTCCACGAATCATTCCAAATTACATTTGACTCTTCATTATTATTAGGTGAGTCAATGGGACTTGTATTAGAGGTAGACATCTATCATGTAACGACCCGGAATTTTCCGATCGTTCTATACTTATGAGATTAATATTTACACAAATTAAACCTTACCAACATGATAAGCAATTCAAACTGTTGAGACTTATATTTTTTGAAAAGAGTTTTACACAACGTTTGACCGTCCAATTTGACCGATGATATCACGAACTATATAACACACGATAATTATACGATTATGTATATGTACATATCTATACATATTTAACATGATTTAAGGATGGTTTAACATTTCATTGTGAACTAACAACAATGAGTTATAAGTATACTTTGAGACCACTAACTTAAGTTTTCAAAACGATAACTATATGTAACGTTCTTTGACATATATACTTACAATCTATAATGTGTTGTGATTTATGTCACCAATATGATTTTAAGTGTAATGGGATTAATTTGTAACCAAAATAATCTTGATAAATATCGAACAAGTTTGGGGAAGTGTGGAGTGCACACTTGTTTGAACTTATCTTGATTATGACGGGGGTTCGGGGGCAGCGCCCCCGATAAGCGGGGTCCAAAGGGTGGCAACCCCTGGCGGGGTCCAAGGGGCAGAGCCCCTGGCTGGGGTCGAGCTGCCCTAGATAAGAGGGAATCTTATTTGTAAGCTAGCATACATTATTACTCAAAAATTCAACACAATAATTTGTCCTTATTCCCTCAACAACCAGACTGTCCTATAAGTATCACCATCACCTTGGTTTTTCATTTCATTCTTACAACCATCTTTCTATAACCAAAAACACACTCTTAGGAACTCTAAGTGTTCTACACAATCTCAGCAAATGCTCATGAAGAACTAGCTTCATGAACAACCTATAATCATCATAAGAAAGTTTGATCAAGATTATTTTCTATCTTTTCCAGTAGCTTTATCCAAGTAACTTGAGGTAGTAACCTTATTCATAATCTTATTCAATTCATATTTATATAGCTATCTTATTTTGTGTTATAAAATTTTTAACAACAAGAACATAGTTTGAATGATTTCAAACCTGTTCGCAAACTAAATAGATCCTTCTAATTTGATTTTTAAAACACTTCAAAACCTGTAATATATCATATTATGACAAGAGTGAGCAAGAGCATGAGCAGCATTTAAGATTGGTATTAGAATTGTTAAGAAAAGAATAATTATACGCCAAATTTTCTAAGTGTGCATTTTGGTTGAAAGAAGTGCAATTTCTTGGCCATGTTGTTAGTAGCAAAGGAATTCAGGTTGACCCAGCTAAAATTAAGGCCATTGAAAAATGGGAGACTCCTAAGACACCAACGCAGATACGCCAATTTTTGGGTTTAGCTGGTTTTTATAGAAGGTTTATTCAAGATTTTTCTCGAATAGCTAAACCATTAACAGCGTTAACACAAAAAGGGAAGAAGTACGAATGGACTTCTGAGCAGGAGAGTGCATTTCAATTACTGAAGAAGAAGTTGACTACAGCACCTATTTTATCGTTACCTGAAGGGAACGATGATTTTGAGATATATTGTGACGCTTCGCGACAAGGTTTTGGTTGCGCCCTTATGCAACGGAAGAAAGTTATAGCATACGCATCCCGACAATTGAAGATTCATGAGCGGAATTATACGACGCATGATTTAGAATTGGGAGCAGTAGTGTTTGCATTGAAGATATGGAGACACTACTTATATGGGGTTAAATGCACTGTGTTTACCGATCATAAAAGCCTTCAACATATCTTCGATCAAAAACAGCTGAACATGAGGCAACGTAGGTGGGTCGAGCTGATAAACGACTATGATTGTGAGATTCGCTATCATCCTGGGAAAGCGAATGTAGTGGCCGACGCTCTAAGCAGAAAGGAACGGGAACCAATTCGAGTACGAGCAATGAACATAAAAATTCGCATGAATCTCGACTCACAAATCAAAGAGGCTCAACGAGAAGCTCTTACTAAAGAAAACATAGGAAATGAAATAATGAAGAAGTATGGGAAACAACTCGTTATACGGGAAGACGGAATTCGATATTTTGCAAACCGAATTTGGGCACCAAAGTTGGGTGGATTAAGGAAGTTGATATTGAATGAGGCACATAAGACAAGATACTCGATACATCCTGGAGTTGGAAAGATGTATCAAGATCTTAAGACGCATTATTGGTGGCCTAATTTGAAGACAGACGTTGCAACATATGTTGGGGAATGTTTAACTTGTTCCAAAGTCAAAGCAGAACACCAGAAGCCGTCAGGGTTACTTCAACAACCAGAAATCCCAGAATGGAAATGGGACGGTATTACCATGGATTTCATCACAAAGTTACCTAAGACTGCTTGGGGTTATGACACCATTTGGGTAATAGTTGATCATCTCACCAAATCTGCACATTTCTTGCCTATAAAGGAAATGGATAGAATGGAGAAACTATTACGATTATACATAAAGGAAATTGTTTCAAGGCATGGAATACCTATTTCCATTATATCCGATCGTGATAGTAGATTTACATCAAAGTTTTGGCAATCACTACAGGAGGCCCTGGGAACTCGTTTGGATATGAGCACTGCATATCATCCACAAACTGATGGGCAGAGTGAAAGAACAATTCAGACTCTTGAAGACATGCTCAGGGCATGTGTGATCGATTTTGGAAACGGATGGGATAAATATCTACCATTAGCAGAATTCTCGTATAATAACAGTTATCATGCGAGCATTAAAGCTGCACCATTCGAAGCACTGTATGGAAGGAAGTGTAGATCCCCTATCTGTTGGAATGAAGTAGGGGATCGACATTTAACTGGTCCCGAGATCATACACGAAACAACTGAGAAGATAGTACAAATCAAGGAGAGATTGAAAACAGCCCGTAGTCGCCAAAAGAGCTACGCCGATGTCCGAAGGAAACCATTAGAGTTTCAGATCGGTGACATGGTTATGTTAAAGGTGTCACCTTGGAAAGGTGTAATACGTTTTGGAAAAAGAGGTAAACTGAACGCAAGGTATGTAGGCCCGTTCAAGATCATCGAACGCATTGGATCGGTAGCTTATCGACTCGAATTACCACAACAACTCGCCGGAGTACATAATACATTTCACGTTTCAAACCTAAGAAGTGTCTTGCAAAAGAAGACCTCACCATTCCTCTTGAAGAAATCCAAGTCGACGAGAAACTACAATTCATAGAAGAACCAGTCGAAATCATGGACCGTGAAGTTAAACAACTCAAGCAGAGCAACATACCAATCGTTAAGGTTCGTTGGAATGCTCGAAGGGGTCCCGAGTTTACTTGGGAACGAGAGGATCAGATGAAACAAAAGTACCCACATTTGTTTCCCGAGAACGCAAAATAGGTACAATTTTAAAATTTCGGGACGAAATTTATTTAACGGGTAGGTACTGTAACGACCCGGAATTTTCCGATCGTTCTATACTTATGAGATTAATATTTACACAAATTAAACCTTACCAACATGATAAGCAATTCAAACTATTGAGACTTATATTTTTTGAAAAGAGTTTTACACAACGTTTGACCGTCCAATTTGACCGATGATATCACGAACTATATAACACACGATAATTATACGATTATGTATATCTATACATATTTAACATGATTTAAGGATGGTTTAACATTTCATTGTGAACTAACAATAATGAGTTATAAGTATACTTTGAGACCACTAACTTAAGTTTTCAAAACGATAACTATATGTAACGTTCTTTGACATATATACTTACAATCTATAATGTGTTGTGATTTATGTCACCAATATGATTTTAAGTGTAATGGGATTAATTTGTAACCAAAATAATCTTGATAAATATCGAACAAGTTTGGGGAAGTGTGGAGTGCACACTTGTTTGAACTTATCTTGATTATGACGGGGGTTCGGGGGCAGCACCCCCGATAAGCGGGGTCCAAGGGGTGGCAACCCCTGGCGGGGTCCAAGGGGCAGAGCCCCTGGCTGGGGTCGAGCTGCCCTAGATAAGAGGGAATCTTATTTGTAAGCTAGCATACATTATTACTCAAAAATTCAACACAATAATTTGTCCTTGTTCCCTCAACAACCAGACTGTCCTATAAGTATCACCATCACCTTGGTTTTTCATTTCATTCTTACAACCATCTTTCTATAACCAAAAACACACTCTTAGGAACTCTAAGTGTTCTTCACAATCTCAGCAAATGCTCATGAAGAACTAGCTTCATGAACAACCTATAATCATCATAAGAAAGTTTGATCAAGATTATTTTCTATCTTTTCCAGTAGCTTTATCCAAGTAACTTGAGGTAGTAACCTTATTCATAATCTTATTCAATTCATATTTATATAGCTATCTTATTTTGTGTTATAAAATTTTTAACAACAAGAACATAGTTTGAATGATTTCAAACCTGTTCACAAACTAAATAGATCCTTCTAATTTGATTTTTAAAACACTTCAAAACCTGTAATATATCATATTATGACAAAATCGGATTAATCATATCTTGGCTAATTAACATAATATTTAATATATATTTACTTATGATTTTATTTTATATATTCCAGGACCACCCGTAAACAACACGAGAAAATTAATCATAAGACCTCATGATTGTACGCAACACGTCATCTGACAACACGGTACTTTATGTACGCAACACGTCATTTGACAACATGGTACCATGGGTCGAGATTAATTCTGATCAATACGAATACGATGGGGTCTTTATTTATTTTATTGAGCAACTAATTGTGGACCATTAACAACAGACTGCTAACTACGGACTAAGAAAATATTAAAAGTATTATAAGTATATATATATATATGTAACGATTACTTGAAAAGAAAATATGTTGACATATTATATATATGGTTAGGTTCGTGATATCTATCGGAGACCAAGTCGAGTTAAATACCTTCAAGGAAAAGGTGAGTATATAGTCCCACTTTTAAACTCTAAATATTTCGGGATGAGAATACATGCATTTTATGATTTACGTTATGGACACAAGTGATTAAAAATATATATTCTACGTTGAGTTGTACCACTGGCATACTTCCCTGTAACTTGGTAACTATTATTTACATGAGGTATTGTAAACGCGAATCCTGTTGATAGATCTATCGGGCCTGACAACCCCAACCGGACTGGACGACCAGTATTCAACGGTTGCACAGTACTTCGTTTCGGTGACTACACTTGGTACGGTGTAGTAAGATTTCATAATAAAGGGAATATGCGACGTTTATTAAATGTTAAGTATGGTTATCAAGTGCTCAACAACTTAGAATATTTTTATTAAAACGTTTATATATGAAATCTTGTGGTCTATATTTATAACGCTGCTGGCATTAAACCTATATCTCACCAACTTTATGTTGACGTTTTAAGCATGTTTATTCTCAGGTGATAACTAAAAGCTTCTGCTGCAACATGTTGAATTTAAGCAAGATCTTGAGTATGCATATTTGTGTCAAAAATAAAACTGCATATCGGAGGATTTGTAATGTAAAATATGTTGGAGGTCGTATTGTTATTATCACATGTAAAGTTTGTAAGTCTAAGATTATCGCTAAACGATAATCATTATTAAGTTGTTTAAACCTTGTATTTGTAATAAAAGCTATGGTTTGTATTGTAAAAACGAATGCAGTTTTTGAAAAATGTCGCATATAGAGGTCAATACCTCGCGATGAAATCATATGTTATTGTATCCGTCCTTATGGTTAAGGTCGGGTTATGACATGTGGTATCAGAGCGTTGGTCTTAGAGAACCAGAGAATTCGCATTAGTGTGTCTTATCGAGTTTGTTAGGATGCATTAGTGAGTCTGGACTTTGACCGTGTTTGATTTCGAAAACTATTGCTTATCCTTGTTGGTTAAAAATTAATATGTAAATATTATGTGGTATTAACGTGCTAGTTGTTATGTGATAGATGTCTGGCTTAGAACTTATTATCACATTCAGCGACTCCGAACCAGACTCTTCAGATGGTGTTCCAGTCATTAATCTATCCGATGATGAAAACGACACCTTTGGGGAAGACTCACAAGTTCCGGATGAATCAATTGAAGAGGAACCGGAAAGTGATCCTGAGGAGGAAGAAATACAGGAAATTACGAAAGACAAGTTCGAACGAGGAAAGAAACGAAAGGCTACTGAAATGGAAAATCTAAATCCCGAGTCTAGAGAGGATGTTGTGGCACCAACTCCACCAGATACTTCCACACCTATTCCCGCTATTCCTATTAGTTCTATCCTGACATCCAGTTCTTCGATTCCTCAGCCAAAACGCAGGGAGACAACCAGGATAACCTTTAAGCGATTTCTTTGAACACAAACGCTTTGGGTTAAATGATGCGCTGTTGTTTAAAACCATGGGATCATATAATGTTTTGTATAATATTACTAGTGTGGGTTGCTTAATGTTTGATGTAAGATAAGCATATGTAAAATAGTGAAGTGTGAAATGCAATAATTTTCCATGGTTAAGTATTATTTGGGTGGTAGTAATTGATTTTCGTACTAAGCTATTAAGTATGAACTTTAACGGGTAGGTACTACCCTAGATATAATTATAAAACGCTAATAAGAAGAAAAGGCTTTTATAATAATAACTGGTTCATATTATTAATAAGCTACGATGTACTGTAAATACATACTACATCTATAATATTCCATGTGAATAATTATTTTTTCATTCTTATTGAAGATTATGGCGCGATTGAACCGAATGACGGAACAAGAAATCCAGGAACTCATCAATCAGCGAGTGAACGACAAAATGTTATGGGTTGAGGCTGCAATAGGTGCTGCAGTTAACCCAAATCCTCGTGTGGGGTGCACTTACAAAACTTTTCAAGGTTGCAAGCCCTCATCATTCAGTGGAACAGAAGGACCGGTCGGTTTAACCCGGTGGATCGAAAAGATTGAGTCTGTGTTTAAAATCAGTGGTTGTATTGAGAAGGACATGACCAAGTATGCATCGTGCACCCTACAAGATAGTGCACTCACGTGGTGGAAAAACTATGTGAAGGCCGTAGGAGGAGATGTAGCTTATGATACTCCTTGGGAAGAATTCAAAACAATGCTAATCAACGAATATTGTCCAAGGAACGAGGTTAGGAAGTTGGAAGCTGAATTACGAAGCCTGAAAGCTGTTGGTACTGAACTCACCAACTACAATCAGCGATTCTTGGAATTAGCTTTGCTATGTCCCGAATTGGTACCAACCGAAGAACGGAAGATTGAACTGTACAAAGACGGTTTGCCTAAAAAGGTCAAGGCAAATGTTACAGCATCCAAACCCAAGACTATTCATGAAGCTATCACCATGGCGAACGAATTGATGGACCAGATTATTCTGGATAAGAACACCGATGTCAAGACATTGGGAAACAAAAGAAAGTGGGAAGGTAATCATCAACAATCCAACAAGAAACAAGAAACCACGCAAGGTGCGGGTAGCGGTTCAAACTCAGGTTACAAAGGACGAAATCCTTTATGTAACAGATGCCACAAACATCACTCTTGTTATTGTAATGTGGTGTGCAACAATTGTAATCGAAAAGGTCATCTTGCTGAAGATTGTAGGGTTCCTGCTACAAATACAAACGGTACCAAGACTCCTGCCACCAATGCAAATAGAACTGCCTTGGCCACTGTTACTTGTTATGGGTGTGGGAAACTGGGTCATTATAAGAGCCAGTGTCCGAATCCAGAGAAGAATAATGGATCTGCACGTGGAAGAGCATTTGTTATTAATGCTAGAGAGGCGTGTGAAGACCCGGAGCTTGTTACGGGTACGTTTACCATTAATAACTTATCCGCATCTATTATATTTGATACTGGTGCCGATAGAAGTTACGTGAGTAGAGACTTTTACGCTAAATTGAATTGTTCATCATTACCTCTAGATGCTAAGTACATGATTGAGTTAGCTAATGATAAACTAATTAAAGACGATAAAATTTGCCGTGATTGTAAAATAAATTTAGCCGGAGAAACATTTAAGATTGATTTGATACCCGTAGAATTAGGAAGTTTTGATGTAATAGTCGGCATGGACTGGATGTCCAAAATAGGAACTGAAGTTGTGTGCGCCAAGAAGGCAATTCGCATTCCTCGTAAGGATAAAACGCCAGTAATGATTTATGGAGAGAAGGGTAACTCAAAGCTAAAACTCATTAGTTATTTAAAAGCTCAAAAGTGCTTGAAGAAAGGGTGCTATGATATCTTAGCATATGTTAATAAAGTCGAAACGAAGGAAAAAGTGAAGATCATCAACGACGTGCCTGTGGCAAGAGATTTTCCTGAAGTATTTCCGGAAGAGTTACCAGGATTACCTCTATTTAGATCTGTAGAATTTCAAATAGATCTAGTACCGGGAGCTGCACCAGTGGCTCGTGCTCCATATAGACTTGCACCATCTGAGATGAAAGAGTTACAAAGCCAGTTACAAGAATTACTGGACCGTGGTTTCATTCGATCGAGCACTTCACCGTGGGGAGCTCCGATTTTATTCGTCAAGAAGAAAGACGGATCTTTCCGAATGTGTATAGATTATCGTGAATTAAATAAGTTAACTATCAAGAATCGGTATCTACTACCGAGAATTGATGACTTATTTGATCAATTGCAAGGATCATGTGTTTACTCGAAAATCGACCTAAGGTCGGGCTATCATCAACTACGCGTCAAAGAAGAAGATATTCTGAAAACTGCTTTTCGGACACGCTACGGTCATTATGAATTTTTGGTCATGCCGTTTGGGTTAACGAATGCGCCAGCTGTATTCATGGACCTCATGAATCGAGTTTGTAGTCCGTATTTAGATAAGTTTGTTATCGTTTTCATTGACGATATTCTTATCTATTCCAAGAGTGAGCAAGAGCATGAGCAGCATTTAAGATTGGTATTAGAATTGTTAAGAAAAGAACAATTATACGCCAAATTTTCTAAGTGTGCATTTTGGTTGAAAGAAGTGCAATTTCTTGGCCATGTTGTTAGTAGCAAAGGAATTCAGGTTGACCCAGCTAAAATTAAGGCCATTGAAAAATGGGAGACTCCTAAGACACCAACGCAGATACGCCAATTTTTGGGTTTAGCTGGTTATTATAGAAGGTTTATTCAAGATTTTTCTCGAATAGCTAAACCATTAACAGCGTTAACACAAAAAGGGAAGAAGTACGAATGGACTTCTGAGCAGGAGAGTGCATTTCAATTACTGAAGAAGAAGTTGACTACAGCACCTATTTTATCGTTACCTGAAGGGAACGATGATTTTGAGATATATTGTGACGCTTCGCGACAAGGTTTTGGTTGCGCCCTTATGCAACGGAAGAAAGTTATAGCATACGCATCCCGACAATTGAAGATTCATGAGCGGAATTATACGACGCATGATTTAGAATTGGGAGCAGTAGTGTTTGCATTGAAGATATGGAGACACTACTTATATGGGGTTAAATGCACTGTGTTTACCGATCATAAAAGCCTTCAACATATCTTCGATCAAAAACAGCTGAACATGAGGCAACGTAGGTGGGTCGAGCTGATAAACGACTATGATTGTGAGATTTGCTATCATCCTGGGAAAGCGAATGTAGTGGCCGACGCTCTAAGCAGAAAGGAACGGGAACCAATTCGAGTACGAGCAATGAACATAAAAATTCGCATGAATCTCGACTCACAAATCAAAGAGGCTCAACGAGAAGCTCTTACTAAAGAAAACATAGGAAATGAAATAATGAAGAAGTATGGGAAACAACTCGTTATACGGGAAGACGGAATTCGATATTTTGCAAACCGTATTTGGGCACCAAAGTTGGGTGGATTAAGGAAGTTGATATTGAATGAGGCACATAAGACAAGATACTCGATACATCCTGGAGTTGGAAAGATGTATCAAGATCTTAAGACGCATTATTGGTGGCCTAATTTGAAGACAGATGTTGCAACATATGTTGGGGAATGTTTAACTTGTTCCAAAGTCAAAGCAGAACACCAGAAGCCGTCAGGGTTACTTCAACAACCAGAAATCCCAGAATGGAAATGGGACGGTATTACCATGGATTTCATCACAAAGTTACCTAAGACTGCCTGGGGTTATGACACCATTTGGGTAATAGTTGATCATCTCACCAAATCTGCACATTTCTTGCCTATAAAGGAAATGGATAGAATGGAGAAACTATTACGATTATACATAAAGGAAATTGTTTCAAGGCATGGAATACCTATTTCCATTATATCCGATCGTGATAGTAGATTTACATCAAAGTTTTGGCAATCGCTACAGGAGGCCCTGGGAACTCGTTTGGATATGAGCACCGCATATCATCCACAAATTGACGGGCAGAGTGAAAGAACAATTTAGACTCTTGAAGACATGCTCAGGGCATGTGTGATCGATTTTGGAAACGGATGGGATAAATATCTACCATTAGCAGAATTCTCGTATAATAACAGTTATCATGCGAGCATTAAAGCTGCACCATTCGAAGCACTGTATGGAAGGAAGTGTAGATCCCCTATCTGTTGGAATGAAGTAGGGGATCGACATTTAACTGGTCCCGAGATCATACACGAAACGACTGAGAAGATAGTACAAATCAAGGAGAGATTGAAAACAGCCCGTAGTCGCCAAAAGAGCTACGCCGATGTCCGAAGGAAACCATTAGAGTTTCAGATCGGTGACATGGTTATGTTAAAGGTGTCACCTTGGAAAGGTGTAATACGTTTTGGAAAAAGAGGTAAACTGAACGCAAGGTATGTAGGCCCGTTCAAGATCATCGAACGCATTGGATCGGTAGCTTATCGACTCGAATTACCACAACAACTCGCCGAAGTACATAATACATTTCACGTTTCAAACCTTAAGAAGTGTCTTGCAAAGGAAGACCTCACCATTCCTCTTGAAGAAATCCAAGTCGACGAGAAACTACAATTCATAGAAGAACCAGTCGAAATCATGGACCGTGAAGTTAAACAACTCAAGCAGAGCAACATACCAATCGTTAAGGTTCGTTGGAATGCTCGAAGGGGTCCCGAGTTTACTTGGGAACGAGAGGATCAGATGAAACAAAAGTACCCACATTTGTTTCCCGAGAACGCAAAATAGGTACAATTTTAAAATTTCGGGACGAAATTTATTTAACGGGTAGGTACTGTAACGACCCGGAATTTTCCGATCGTTCTATACTTATGAGATTAATATTTACACAAATTAAACCTTACCAACATGATAAGCAATTCAAACTGTTGAGACTTATATTTTTTGAAAAGAGTTTTACACAACGTTTGACCGTCCAATTTGACCGATGATATCACGAACTATATAACACACGATAATTATACGATTATGTATATGTACATATCTATACATATTTAACATGATTTAAGGATGGTTTAACATTTCATTGTGAACTAACAACAATGAGTTATAAGTATACTTTGAGACCACTAACTTAAGTTTTCAAAACGATAACTATATGTAACGTTCTTTGACATATATACTTACAATCTATAATGTGTTGTGATTTATGTCACCAATATGATTTTAAGTGTAATGGGATTAATTTGTAATCAAAATAATCTTGATAAATATCGAACAAGTTTGGGGAAGTGTGGAGTGCACACTTGTTTGAACTTATCTTGATTATGACGGGGGTTCGAGGGTAGCGCCCCCGATAAGCGGGGTCCAAGGGGTGGCAACCCCTGGCGGGGTCCAAGGGGCAGAGCCCCTGGCTGGGGTCGAGCTGCCCTAGATAAGAGGGAATCTTATTTGTAAGCTAGCATACATTATTACTCAAAAATTCAACACAATAATTTGTCCTTGTTCCCTCAACAACCAGACTGTCCTATAAGTATCACCATCACCTTGGTTTTTCATTTCATTCTTACAACCATCTTTCTATAACCAAAAACACACTCTTAGGAACTCTAAGTGTTCTTCACAATCTCAGCAAATGCTCATGAAGAACTAGCTTCATGAACAACCTATAATCATCATAAGAAAGTTTGATCAAGATTATTTTCTATCTTTTCCAGTAGCTTTATCCAAGTAACTTGAGGTAGTAACCTTATTCATAATCTTATTCAATTCATATTTATATAGCTATCTTATTTTGTGTTATAAAATTTTTAACAACAAGAACATAGTTTGAATGATTTCAAACCTGTTCGCAAACTAAATAGATCCTTCTAATTTGATTTTTAAAACACTTCAAAACCTGTAATATATCATATTATGACAAAATTGGATTAATCATATCTTGGCTAATTAACATAATATTTAATATATATTTACTTATGATTTTATTTTATATATTCCAGGACCACCCGTAAACAACACGAGAAAATTAATCATAAGACCTCATGATTGTACGCAACACGTCATCTGACAACACGGTACTTTATGTACGCAACACGTCATTTGACAACATGGTACCATGGGTCGAGATTAATTCTGATCAATACGAATACGATGGGGTCTTTATTTATTTTATTGAGCAACTAATTGTGGACCATTAACAACAGACTGCTAACTACGGACTAAGAAAATATTAAAAGTATTATAAGTATATATATATATATGTAACGATTACTTGAAAAGAAAATATGTTGACATATTATATATATGGTTAGGTTCGTGATATCTATCGGAGACCAAGTCGAGTTAAATACCTTCAAGGAAAAGGTGAGTATATAGTCCCACTTTTAAACTCTAAATATTTCGGGATGAGAATACATGCATTTTATGATTTACGTTATGGACACAAGTGATTAAAAATATATATTCTACGTTGAGTTGTACCACTGGCATACTTCCCTGTAACTTGGTAACTATAATTTACATGAGGTATTGTAAACGCGAATCCTGTTGATAGATCTATCGGGCCTGACAACCCCAACCGGACTGGACGACCAGTATTCAACGGTTGCACAGTACTTCGATTCGGTGACTACACTTGGTACGGTGTAGTAAGATTTCATAATAAAGGGAATATGCGACGTTGATTAAATGTTAAGTATGGTTATCAAGTGCTCAACAACTTAGAATATTTTTATTAAAACGTTTATATATGAAATCTTGTGGTCTATATTTATAACGCTGCTGGCATTAAACCTATATCTCACCAACTTTATGTTGACATTTTAAGCATGTTTATTCTCAGGTGATAACTAAAAGCTTCCGCTGCAACATGTTGAATTTAAGCAAGATCTTGAGTATGCATATTTGTGTCAAAAATAAAACTGCATATCGGAGGATTTGTAATGTAAAATATGTTGGAGGTCGTATTGTTATTATCACATGTAAAGTTTGTAAGTCTAAGATTATCGCTAAAAGATAATCATTATTAAGTTGTTTAAACCTTGTATTTGTAATAAAAGCTATGGTTTGTATTGTAAAAATGAATGCAGTTTTTGAAAAATGTCGCATATAGAGGTCAATACCTCGCGATGAAATCATATGTTATTGTATTCGTCCTTATGGTTAAGGTCGGGTTATGACATATCACATAATATCAAACACGTTAAGAGATTAATATATCACATAATATTCACATGTTAAAAATATATATTTTCCAACAAAATTTGTTAAGCAATCATTTTTCAAATAAACACGGTCGAAGTCCAGACTCACTAATGCATCCTAACAAACTCGATAAAACACACTAATGAAAAATTCTGGTTCTCTAAGACCAACGCTCGGATACCAACTGAAATGTCCCGTTCTTATTGATTAAAAACGTTCCATATTAATTGATTTCGTTGCGAGGTTTTGACCTCTATATGAGACGTTTTTTCAAAGACTGCATTCATTTTTAAAACAAACCATAACCTTTATTTTATAAATAAAGGTTTAAAAAGCTTTACGTAGATTATCAAATAATGATAATCTAAAATATCTTGTTTACACACGACCATTACATAATGATTTACAATACAAATATGTTACATCGAAATCAGTTTCTTGAATGCAGTTTTTACATAATATCATATAAACATGGACTCCAAATCTTGTCCTTATTTTAGTATGCAGCAGCGGAAGCTCTTAGTATTCACCTGAGAATAAACATGCTTTAAACGTCAACAAAAATGTTGGTGAGTTATAGGTTTAAACTATATATATCAAATCGTAACAATAGACCACAAGATTTCATATTTCAATACACATCCCATACATAGAGATAAAAATCATTCATATGGTGAACACATGGTAACCGACATTAACAAGATGCATATATAAGAATATCCCCATCATTCCGGGACACCCTTCGGATATGATATAAATTTCGAAGTACTAAAGCATTCGGTACTTTGGATGGGGTTTGTTAGGCCCAATAGATCTATCTTTAGGATTCGCGTCAATTAGGGTGTCTGTTCCCTAATTCTTAGATTACCAGACTTAATAAAAAGGGGCATATTCGATTTCAATAATTCAACCATAGAATGTAGTTTCACGTACTTGTGTCTATTTTGTAAATCATTTATAAAACCTGCATGTATTCTCATCCCAAAAATATTAGATTTTAAAAGTGGGACTATAACTCACTTTCACAGATTTTTACTTCGTCGGGAAGTAAGACTTGGCCACTGGTTGATTCACGAACCTATAATAATATATACATATATATCAAAGTATGTTCAAAATATATTTACAATACTTTTAATACATTTTGATGTTTTAAGTTTATTAAGTCAGCTGTCCTCGTTAGTAACCTACAACTAGTTGTCCACAGTTAGATGTACATAAATAAATCGATAAATATTATCTTGAATCAATCCACGACCCAGTGTATACGTATCTCAGTATTGATCACAACTCAAACTATATATATATTTTGGAATCAACCTCAACCCTGTATAGCTAACTCCAACATTCACATATAGAGTGTCTATGGTTGTTCCGCAATATATATATGGATGGGTCGACATGATAGGTCGAAACATTGTATACGTGTCTATGGTATCTGAAGATTACATAATATACAATATAAGTTGATTAGGTTATGGTTGGAATAGATTTATTACTAACTTTCACGTAGGTAAAATGAGTAGTTTTTATCAATCTTGTTTTACTTGCCATTTCTTCGTTTCTAATCCGTTTTGAGTGATTCCAGTGGCCACGGTTTCGTATTGAACTTAAATTTATGAATCTAAATAGAAAAAGTATAAGTTTATAGTCAGAAATACAAGTTACAAGTGATTTTTGAAAGAGGTAGTCATTTCCGTCGAAAGAACGACATCTTGATGACCATTTTGAAAAACATACTTTCACTTTGAATTTAACCATGATTTTTGGATATAGTTTCATGTTCATAAGAAAAATAATTTTTCCAGAATTATAGCTTTTAAATCAAAGTTCTTCTTAGCTTTTAATTATCCCAACCAAAACAGCCCCCGGTTTTACTACGACGGCGTATATCCAGTTTTATGGTGTTTAACGTGTTTCCGGATTTTAAATCATTAAGTTAGCATATCATATAGATATAGAACATATTTTTAGTTGATTTTAAAAGTCTAGTTAGAAGGATTAACTTTATTTGCGAACAAGTGTAGAATTAACTAAACTATGTTCTAGTGATTATAAGTTTATAACGTTGAATAAGACAGCTTTTTATGTATGAATCGAATGATGTTATGAACATCATTACTACCTCAAGTTCCTTGGATAAACCTACTAGAAATGAAAAAAATGGATCTAGCTTCAAAGGATCCTTGGATGGCTTGAAAGTTCTTGAAGCAGAATCATGACACGAAAACAATTTCAAGTAAGATTTCCACTCGAAATAAGATTGTTATAGTTATAGAAATTGAATTAAAGTTTGAATATGATTATTAACTTGTATTAGAAAGATAACCTACTGTATGTAACAAAAGTTTCTTGATCTTGGATGATTACTTGGAATGGATTTAGAAAACTTGGAAGTAAACTTGCAATCTTGGAAGTATTCTTGATTTTATGAAACTAGAACTTTTGGAATTTATGAAGAACACTTAGAACTTGAAGATAGAACTTGAGAGAGATAAATTAGATGAAGAAAATTGAAGAATGAAAGTGTTTGTAGGTGTTTTTGGTCGTTGGTGTATGGATTAGATATAAAGGATATGTAATTTTGTTTTCATGTAAATAAGTCATGAATGATTACTCATATTTTTGTAATTTTATGAGATATTTCATGCTAGTTGCCAAATGATGGTTCCCACATGTGTTAGGTGACTCACATGGGCTGCTAAGAGCTGATCATTGGAGTGTATATACCAATAGTACATACATCTAAAAGCTGTGTATTGTACGAGTACGAATACGGGTGCATACGAGTAGATTTGTTGATGAAACTGAACAAGGATGTAATTGTAAGCATTTTTGTTAAGTAGAAGTATTTTGATAAGTGTCTTGAAGTCTTTCAAAAGTGTATGAATACATATTAAAACACTACATGTATTTACATTTTAACTGAGTCGTTAGGTCATCGTTAGTCGTTACATGTAAATGTTGTTTTGAAACCTTTAGGTTAACGATCTTGTTAAATGTTGTTAACCCAATGTTTATAATATCAAATGAGATTTTAAATTATTATATTATCATGATATTATGATGTACGAATATCTCTTAATATGATCTATATACATTAAATGTCGTTACAACGATAATCGTTACATATATGTCTCGTTTCAAAATCATTAAGTTAGTAGTCTTATTTTTACATATGTAGTTCATTGTTAATACACTTAATGATATATTTAATTATCTTTTAACATAATTAACCAAGTGTATCAATATCTTAATATGATTCATATGTACCTAGTAAGACGTTATAACGATAATCGTTATATATATCGTTTTCGAGTTTCTTACTTTAATAGTCTCATTTTTATGTATATAACTCATTGTTAAAATACCTAATGAGATACATACTTATAATAAAATCATGTTAACTATATATATATAACAATATATATGTCATCGTATAGTTTTTACAAGTTTTAACGTTCGTGAATCACCGGTCAACTTGGGTGGTCATTTGTCTATATGAAACCTATTCTAATTAATCAAGTCTTAATAAGTTTGATTGCTTAACATGTTGGAAACACTTAATCATGTAAATATCAATTTCATTTAATATATATAAACATGGAAAAGTTTGGGTCACTACACAAATCATGTTAAATAGTATCAATCTAGGTTATACATGCATAATATACTAACAATTTAACTCTAATTACACTAGAAATTAACAAAATTAAATTAGGTAAAATTTAGCTCAAGAACACTAAAATTCAATTTTAAAGAGTTTTAGGGGTGAAATATTTACCTTCTTTGAAAAACTTCTGAACAATTTCATGATTGTAGCGGATTATTGTGAGAAATTTGGTTGATTTTGATGAAAATTTGGTGATTTTAGGGTTTAATGTGTGTGTATGCTCGTGTATGTGTGTGTTGAGGTTATGAGACAGAAGCAACTCGTGGAGCTTTTTTTCCTGACCAGTTTTCCGGCCTCATGCGATCGCATGAGGATACAGGGTAAATCCCATGCGATCGCATGAGGTCCCTGCCTTTTTTTTTTTTTTATATAAAAACCTTATACTTTTAAAACAAATAATTAATTAAAAATTAAAATTTTGTTTCTTTTTAGGATGAGGGCGTTTCGGATCGTTGTCCTAGTCCGTCGCTCGACAAAATTTTAAAATTTGTCACTTTTAAGCGTTGTTTTAAAAACAAAGATTTTTGGGTTTTTTTAATGTTTTTGGCATACTTTAATTTAATAAGATTAAAAATAATGATAATAAAATTTCTCGTCCCTCCCTTGGGTAAAGCAATTTTGGTTCAACGACCTAGTCTTCAACTCACGACGAATTTTAGAAATCATATTTTTAACTTAATGAAATAAAGTAATTTTTTTTTAAAATTCACACTAAACTTAAATTTAAAATGCATAATATTAAAAATTCATATTAATATTATTAATATTTTTATACATTAATTTTACAAACTTATATTAAAAATATTAATTTTTAAAATATTTAAAAAAACTTAAATATATTGGTTCTAAAAATTTACAATATTAATTTTAAAAACATTTTAAAAATTAAAATTAAAAATCTTTTTGGTCTTTTATCCCACTTTAATCAATCAAATATTATCAAAAATATACGCCCCTCTTTTCAGTAAAGTAATTTCTGTTACATAACCTAGTTTTACTCCTGACGAATTTTTAAAATATTTTGGGTTGATTGATTAAAGATATTTATACCTTAAGAATAAATGGTAAATTTCGCAGTGATGTAATAAATTTTTGTATGATATCAATAATTTCGATTTCGCATACCTAATTTATTGAATACCAATTTAATACTTTATAGCCAACGATTCAGCGTTTATTATCAAAAGGTTAAAAGCAATAAAAAAAAATAAAAACTGTACATACTTACCTGTGAGATAGAATTCTCAAAGACCTGCTTTAGCCGACTCATAGGAGAGTCGTGTGATTTGGTTTTCCATAGCTACATAAGCGTAACCTCGATTCTTCAATATCTTTTCTTCTAAACATATGAACGGTCCTTCTCTGCATAGAGTAACAAATTCGGTATTTGAATATGTTTGATTGTTTGAACATTTACCTTCGTGTGACCATTTTCCGCATTTATGGCATCTTTCAAGGTGTCGTGATCTTTTTTTTGTTGCGGATTTTGATTTTCCTTTACCAAAATGTGTCTTATGATGGTCTTTCCTGAGTTCTTTCCTTACTTCGTCACATATGCCTCTTATTACTGACACCAGGTCACTCAGGAGTGTGTCATTATTACTTTTAGTAATCAAAGCGTGTAGCATTAGACCATGGTTCAGATCAAAGGAATTCTTCATCTCGTAAAACCTAAAAAAATAAAAATTCAGAATGGAGGGAGAAGACTAGTTCTTTAGGGTCTGCTAGGGAAAGACCATTCGGATTCCATTCTCGGAAACTACATGAAAACAGAATATCTATCTCTAACAGAAATATATATTTTCTTTAAAAAGACTTGATTCTCCCCACACTTAGTTAGCTGTGGTGTCAAAATTGTGATTAACTTCATTGTCAACTTCCATTAGACCATGTATGTAATGTTTAACTCTGTGACCATTAACTTTAAATTCAATCCTATTTGAATTTATTAACTCTATTGTTCCATATGGGAAAACTCTTTTGACTATGAATGGTCCAGACCATCTTGATTTCAATTTTCCAGGAAATAGCTTGAATC
Source organism: Rutidosis leptorrhynchoides (assembly GCF_046630445.1). Classification (NCBI taxonomy): domain Eukaryota; kingdom Viridiplantae; phylum Streptophyta; class Magnoliopsida; order Asterales; family Asteraceae; genus Rutidosis; species Rutidosis leptorrhynchoides. Next base: position 77,542,094 of record NC_092340.1, on the reverse strand, counting down.
GTGAATTGAAAAGAAGAACTCTGTCTCCTTCTTTAAATTCTTTTGAACTTCTGATTCTTTAATCATGCCATTTCTTCGTTCTTTCTTTATAGATTAACTAATTTTCATATGCTTCATGTCTTAATTCTTCTAATTCATTTAACTGACTTAACCGTAGATGTCCGGCTTCATGTAAATCAAGATTACATGTCTTCAAAGCCCAAAATGCTTTGTGCTCAATTTCTACTGGAAGATGACATGCTTTTCCGTAAACGAGTTTAAAAAGTGTGGTGCCAATTGGAGTTTTGTAGGCTGTTCTAAAAGCCCAGAGTGCATCCTCCAATTTCATGGACCATTCCTTTGGATTTGATCCTACGGTTTTCTCTAGAATACGTTTTAAAGCTCGGTTGGTATTTTCAACTTGTCCACTTGTTTGTGTATGATAAGTGGTTGAGATTTTATGAGTCACTCCATATCTTTTGAGAACTTTCTCAAGTTGATTGTTACAAAAATGAGTACCCCGATCACTTATTAAAGCTTTCGGTGTTCCGAACCTTGCAAAAAGACGTTTTAAGAAGTTGACTACAACTCGTGCATCGTTAGTCGGGAGAGCTTGTGCTTCCGCCCATTTAGATACATAATCAATGGCAATGAGAATGTAGAGATTATTATGAGATTTTGGAAATGGACCCATAAAGTCAATACCCCAAACGTCAAATACTTCACATACTTGAATGACATTTTGTGGCATTTCATCACTTTGACTTATTTTTTCGGCCCTTTGACAAGCATCACAGGATTTACAAAGAAGGTGCGCGTCTTTGAAAATTGTTGGCCAATAGAATCCAGCGTCATAGACTTTTCTTGCTGTAAGTTGAGGCCCATAATGCCCTCCTGTTGGTCCTGTGTGACAATGGTTTAAGATTTGACTAGCTTCATCTCCGAATACACATCGGCGTATTATTCCATCGGGACAACTTTAAACAAATGTGGATCTTCCCAGAAATAGTGTCTTATATCACTAAAGAATTTCTTTCATTTTTGGTACGACAACCCTTTTTCAAGGAATCCACATACTAAGTAGTTTGCATAGTCTTCAAACTATGGAATTTCATTATAATCTATCTTCAATAGATATTCATCAGGAAAGTTATCTTGTATGGCCGATTCATTTAGAACTTCTAATTCAGGATTTTCAAGATGAGAAAGATGATCAGCGGCGAGATTTCTGCTCCCTTTTTGCCTCGGATTTCAATATCGAACTATTGTAAGAGTAAGATCCAACGGATTAATCTTGGTTTGGAATCTAGTTTCGAAAATAGGTATCTAAGAGCAGAATGGTCAGTATAGACCACCGTTTTAGCTAGAACGAGATATGAATGAAATTTGTCAAAAGCAAAGACAATAGCAAGGAGTTCTTTTTCAGTAGTTGTGTAATTCTTTTGTGCTCCTTGTAATGTCTTTCTAGCGTAATAAATAGGTTGAAATCATTTTTCAATTTTTTGACCTAAAACGGCTCCCATTGCAAAATCACTTGCATCGCACATGAGTTCAAATGGTAGATTCCAATTTGGAGTTATCATGATCGGTGCATTAGTGAGTTTTTCTTTAAGAATATTAAAAGATTTGATGCATTCATCCGAAAAGATGAATGGAGCATCCTTTTCTAGGAGTTTATTCATAGGAGTGGCAATTTTAGAAAAATCTTTTATGAAACGTCGGTAAAAACCGGCATGCCCTAGAAAACTCCTAACTCCTCTAACATTAGTGGGATGTGGAAGTTTAGCAATTACATCTACTTTAGCTCTATCCACTTCAATTCCTTCCTTTAAAATTTTATGACCAAGAACGATGCCTTCTTTAACCATGAAATGGCATTTCTCCCAATTAAGTACTAGATTTGATTGCTCGCATCTAATAAGCATTCGTTCAAGATTAACTAGACATGATTCAAATGTATCACCAAAGACAGAAAAGTCATCCATGAAAACTTCCATGCATTCTTCTATCATGTCATGAAAAATTGCCATCATGCACCTTTGAAAGGTTGCAGGGGCGTTGCAAAGTCCAAATGGCATGCATTTATAAGCAAAAGTACCATAAGGGCACGTGAACGTGGTTTTTTCTTGGTCCTCGGGTGCGATTTGAATTTGAAAATATCCGGAAAAACCGTCAAGAAAACAATAGTAACTATTTCCGGCTAATCTTTCCAACATTTGATCAATGAAAGGTAAGGGAAAGTGATCTTTTCTGGTGGCGTCATTTAATTTTCTATAATCTATACAAACACGCCATCCTGTTACAGTTGAGATTTTTCATTTTCAGTAACAGAAGACAATATTATTACAGGTAACTCAGATTCACCATGTAAATAAGCATATTCCAAATGGTTTGGAAGTGGCTTTAACTCTAATGTCGGTGGTTCTTCTATCGATGATTTATATCGATATCTGTCTTCTTCTTTTAGCATTTGAATTTCTTCTGTTGTTGGTTCATATCCATTAGCCATGAGTGTAGCTAACATTTCAGCTTCATCAATTGGTCCAGTTCCTTCTCCTAAAGAACATTCTCCTGTTCCTTGTAATTCTGGAAATTCTTCTAACAATTCTGCATGTGAATCTATAGTTTGAATATAATAAAATGTATCATCTGCAGATTGCGGTTGTTGCATGGCTCTATCAACAGAAAATGTAACACTCTCGTCCTCTATACTTAGGGTCAGTTTCTTACCAAACACGTCTATTATTGCTTTAGCCGTGTTTAAGAATGGTCTTCCTAATATGAGAGGAACTCCAGAATCTTCTTCCATGTCCAGAATAACAAAATCTACTGGAAATACTAAAGTACCAACTTTAACTATCACGTTCTCCATTATCCCTCTAGGATATTTTACTGATCGATCGGCTAGTTGTATGATTATTCATGTTGGTTTCAATTCTCCGAGGTCTAGTTTAGCGTATAGTGAATACGGCATTAAATTTATACTAGCACCTAAGTCTGCCAATACTTCTATTGAACTAAAACTACCCAGAAAACATGGAATTGTGAAACTTCCTGGTTCTGATAATTTTTCTGGTATCTTATTCAATAGCACTGCAGAACAATTAGCATTCATTGTAACAGCCGAGAGTTCTTCCATTTTCTTTCTATTTGTAATTAGATCTTTCAAGAATTTAGCATATCTAGGCATTCCTGAAATCACATCAATGAAAGGAAGATTGACATTTATTTGTTTAAACATATCCAAGAATTTGGATTGCTCGGCTTCAAGTCTTTCTTTTCTCATTTTACTCGGGTAAGGAAGTGGTGGTTGGTATGGTTAAACATAAGGTTTAGCCTTAACTGTGTTATCTTCATTAACCTTTTCAACTACCGGTTCTGTTTCCTTATCTTGCTCAGGTTGTGGTGCCTGTGGAGTGGGAATAGCTTCATCAGAAATTACAGGTATTTCAGGTGGTTTAAGTGTAATACCACTTCTCGTGGTAATAGCTTTAGCTGTTTCATTCCGGGGGTTAGCATTTGTATCACTAGGTAGACTTCCCGGTTTTCTTTCACCTATAAACCTTGCTAGGTTACTTACTTCTTGTTCCAAATTTTGGATAGAAGCTTGTTGATTTATAAATGCTTGAGCATTTTGTTCATTGGTTTGTTTCTGAGATGTGAAAAACTGCGTTTGTGATTCAACTAGCTTTGACATCATATCTTCTAAATTTGGCTTTTTATCATCGGTTTGTGGTGGTTTGTTTTGAAAAATAGGTCTTTGCTGATTGTAAGTGTTATTAGATACTTGTTGATTGCTAGGACCTTGTTGGTTGTTGTATGGAAAATTTCGGTTGTAATTCTGATTTTGATTGTAGATAGGTCTTGGCGGTTGATAATTATTTCCAGGCCTTTGGTTTATATATGAAACATTCTCTCTTTGTTCCATTGTTTGTTCAATACTGAGACAATCTTTTGTCAAATGTGGTCCTCCACACTGCTCACAACTAATTCGTATTGAGTGAATATCTTTAGTCATTTTTTCCATTCGTCTCTCAACAACATCTATCTTTGCAGAAATGGAATCAAAGTCATGGCTAGAATCGGCTCTAGCCGCTTTAGATGATCTAACGATATCTTTTTCTTGGTGCCACTCATGTGAGTGGGAAGCAGTGTTATCAATAATTTTGTAAGCTTCAGTTGCGGTTTTCTTCATAATAGAACCACCAGCTGGTATATCGATGTCTCTTTGTGTAGTGATGTCGCATCCTTGGTAGAATATTTGTGCTATTTGATAAGTGTCTAAACCATGTTGCAGACATCCTCTCAATAACTTTCCAAATCTTGTCCACGCTCCATATAGAGTTTCATTTGGCTTTTGTGTAAACGTAACTATTTCTCCTTGTAGTCTTACGGCTTTAGATGCCGAAAAGAATTGTTTAAGAAATTTTTCAACTAAAACATCCCATGTATCAATCTTTGGCTTCTCCCTTTAAAGTCAAGGGAAATAACATGAGATATATCTGTTCATCCTCCACTTCTCGGATTTTGAATAGAGTACAGATCCTATTAAAGGTTCGAAGATGTTCGTTTGGATCTTCTTTTGGCGCACCACTAAATTGGCATTGATTAGTTACCATATGTAGGATTTGTCCTTTGGTTTCATAATCTGGCGCATTAATGTCTGGTTGAGTAATTGCATGACCTTGGCCAGTGCGTTTAGCTCTCATTCGGTCTTCCATACTTAGAGATTCCAGATTTTTCATGATTGAATTTGTTGAATCTGAATCGCTAAAGGATTCTGACTTAATGGTTTCTTCCTCGACAATCTCTGGATGAGTGATTTGTGGTTCAGGAGGAATAATTAGTGGTTCAGGATCTCTGAATTGTCCCTGAATATCCTCCGGATTCTCAATTGTGAGGTCGGGTTCAAAAAATGGATTATCGAAAATTTGAATTAGAGTACTTGGTCGACTAGATGACGATTCTAAAAATAATCAACGGCGACAATATTGGCTAGATGTCTTGATCGAGTTACAGGTGGTGAACGTATAAAAGGTGGTGAACGTTTTGCTCGGTGCATTCACTGAATATCCTATTAGTTATAAAAGATAAAAATTATATAAGTTATCAAATTAATAGACTTTTCTGATTTTGCCCACGTTTCGAATAGCCAATAGATGCAGCAGGTAGCCAGGACCCTTTAAATCGGAAGCCCACAACTCGCCACTAACAAATCCAACTATTACTACGAACCAGAAAATTTTGGATGTCTATCAATTTAACCACTTAAAATAATTTTTCGTTTTGAAATTTTAGAGAAGAAATAGAAAAAAATTCTAAGTCCTAAAAACTAGAGCGTCGAGAAATAAGAAAGAAAAAGAGTGCGTCGAAAAATAAACAGTCGAAAAAATAAAAATAAGAAAATAAGCGTCGAAACTTAGTATTCTAAAAAAAACTAAATATTAAAAGTTGTGTCTAAAGGTATTAAAGCTTAAAGGAATTCTATATCCAAAACGGTAATAACTTAAAAAGGTACTAAAGCCTATTAAATATTAAAGCGATAAGCGACGTCGTAAAATTCTAAAGCACCTAAATCTTAATCTAAAGAAAAAGTACTTAAGGGATTTTACGGCAAAGTCTAAAAATCTAGAAATAAAAATAACTACGGCAAAATACTAGATTAAAAACTAATTACGAACGATAAAAATACAAATATTACGAATAAAAAGATATAAAATATAAAAATAAAACTTAAAGTTGTAAAAAATACAATTTTTATAAAAATATTATTTTTATATTATTTATTTTATAAAAGTATTAATTTATTATATTAATAAAACTAATTAAAACTAAAAATACAAAATAAATAAAACTAAACTAAATATTATTATACTTAACCCTAATTAGAATTAATTAATAATAATAATTATAATAACCGTAACCCTAATTTTGTACGTACTAGGATCAGGCCAGTCAAATCACTCCATGCGATCACATGGAGTGCTAGTTAAATATCCATGCGGTCGCATGAATTAGGAAACCAGGCCAGAAGTTGTGGGCTGCTAGAGTATCGGGCCGTATACTTTTTATATTTATATTTTTGATTTTTAATTTTCCGTTTTATATTTATATAAAGTATTTATATAAAATAAATAAAAACTTATATTTTTACAAACATAAATTAAAACTTAATAAATTTTTTTTTATAGCTTTTCGCTTTCGGCGTTTATGAAGTCCCCGGCAGCGGCGCCAAAAATACTTGATGTGTGCAGCGGTGTATACTAAATAGTTATATTTTTATTGCGAAATACTATTAAATATGATACAATTTTACACAAGTTATTTATTTATTTATAGAGTGGATATACCTAAACCTTGCTACAACACTTATAGGCAGTGTACCTAATCGTACAGTAGTGTAGTTTTTAGTAAGTCCGGTTCATCCACAGGGAACTAGCCAAGTTTAACGCTATATTTTTAAAAACTATATTTGAATATATATATATATATATATATATATATATATATATATATATATATATATATATATATATATATAAGTAGTAGTATTATTATTATAAAAGGGGTTTTTACCGTTTAATGACCGGTTTGTCGATTTTAAAACTTTAGTCAAAATTAAAACCTAATGTAAAATATTAAATATACAAATAACTTAATTTAAAGCGTAAAGTAAATAACGATAATTAAAATGCGATAAATTAAATGACAGTAAATAAAAGTTGCGATAATTAAAAAAGTACAATAATTAAAATGACAGTAAATAAAAGTGCGATGAGATATAAAATAAAGGAATTATGCTTATTTAAACTTCCGTAATCATGATGTTTGACGTGTTGATTTTAATTTATTACCATGGGTTAATTGTCCTTTGTCCTGGATTATTTGATATGTCCATACGGTTTTGTCCATAATAGTCCATCAGTCATAAATATAAAATGCGAGAGTCTTCGTCAAATTATCCTTATACTCGAAGTCAAATATTCCAACTAATTGGGGATTCGAACTGTAACAAGGTCTTAATACTTTGTTTAGTGAATACACCAGGTTATCGACTGCGTGTAATCTAAGGTTTTATTACTTTGTTAACAATTACACCAATTACCCTTGTATGTAATTCACCCCTGTTTCAACAAGTCTATTAATTATTAATCCATCCCCATGTCCGGTCAAATGAATAATTATTGGTATTTATAGATATCCCGCCCACCGTACCCAGTCAAGCATATGTGGTTATATATAAATACGTCAAATTATAAGTCTATATATTAAATTAACGAGGTATCATTTAGTTAATATAAAGCCCATTAATAGCCCATAGTCTAATTTCCACAAGTGTCGTTCTTTTATCCAAACCCCAATTATGGTCCAAAGCCCAATTACCCCGTCTTTAATATTTAGCCCAACATCACGATTACTTTATTTTAAATAAGCATAATAATAACTTAGCTATGAGACATTAATTTAAAAAGGTTGAACATAACTTACAATGATTAATAATAGCGTAGCGTTACACGGACAGAATTTCGACTTACACACTTACAATATTCGCTAACATAACCTTATTATTATTAATCTTAAATTAAAATTAAAATTAAAATTAAAATTAAAATTATATATATATATATATATATATATATATATATATATATATATATATATATATATATATATATATATATATATATCGTGAGAGAGAGAGAGATTGAATTAGGTGTATGAAATTTGGCCAAAACACGCAAAATTTATAGATGTGGCCAGACTTTTGGGGCCATGCAATCGCATGGGTTTTGTTCTTCCAGGCCATGCGATCGCATGGCCATCTGGATCCAGCCCAAATGCTTTGTTTTCTTGTTTGCCGACGGTTTTAATTATATAATATAATATATATATATATATATAATTTTAAGAATTAATTATATATTATATTATATTCATGTGCATAGTTGACCTGTAATTTTTAGTCCATTGCGTCGCGCGTTGAGAGTTGACTCTGGTCCCGGTTCTGGATTTTCGAACGTCCTTGCGTACAATTTAATATATTGTACTTTGCGTTTTGCGGCTCGTACTCTTGTAACTTTTAGACGTTTCTCATCAATAATTTGAACCACTTTGATTGTACTTTGTACTTTTTAGCTTTTTGGTCGTTTGCATCTTTAAATCGTCGAATCTGTCTTTTGTCTTCACCTTTTATTATTTAAACGAATATCACTTGTAAATAGAACAATTGCAACTAAAAGCTTGTCTTTCTTAAGGGATAATGCTATGAAATATATGTTCGTTTTTAGCATTATCATTCACACAAAAGCCAAATGAAACTCTATATGAGGCGTGGACAAGATTCGAAAAGTTGTTAAGAGGATGTCCGCAGCATTGTTTAGACACTTATCAAATAGTACAAATATTCTACCAAGGATGCAACATCACTACACGAAAAGATATCGATATAGCAGCTGGTGGTTCTATTATGAAGAAAACCGCAACTGAAGCTTACAAAATTATTGATAACACTGCTTCCCACTCACATGAGTGGCATCAAGAAAAAGATATCGTTAGATCATCTAAAGCGGCTATAGCCGATTCTAGCCATGACTTTGATTCCATGTCCGCAAAGATAGATGCTTTCGAAAGACGAATGGAAAAGATGACTAAAGATATTCATGCTATACGAATTAGTTGTGAGCAGTGTGGAGGACCACATTTGATAAAAGATTGTCTCAGTATTGAACAAACAATGGAACAGAGAGAGAATGTTTCATACATGAACCAAAGGCCTGGAAATAATTATTAGAATAATTATCAACCGCCAAGACCAAACTACAATCAAAATTAGAATTATAACCGAAATATTCCATACAACAATCAACAAGGTCCTAGCAATCAACGAGTATCTAATAATACTTACAATCAGCAAAGACCTATTTTTCCAAGTAAACCACCACAATCCGATGATAAAAAGCCAAATTTAGAAGACATTATGTCGAAGCTAGTTGAATCTCAAACTCAATTTTTCACATCTCAGAAACAAACTAATGAACAAAATGCTCAAGCATTTAGAAATCAACAAGCTTCTATTCAAAATCTAAAACAAGAAGTAAGTAACCTAGCAAGGTTGATAGGTGAAAGAAAACTGGGAAGTCTACCTAGTGATATAAATGCTAACCCCCGAAATGAAACAGCAAAAGTAATTACCACAAGAAGTGGTATTACACTTAAACCACCTGAAATGCCTATAATTTCTAATGACGCTATTCCTAATACACAGGCACCACAGCCTGAGCAAGATAAGGAATCAGAACCGGTAGTTGAAAAGGTTAATGAAGATAACACAGTTAAGGCTAAACCTTATATTAAACCATACCAACCACCACTTCCTTACCTGAGTAAAATGAGAAAAGAAAGACTTGAAGCCGAGCAATCCTAATTCTTGGATATGTTTAAACAAATAAATGTCAATCTTCCTTTCATTGATGTGATTTCAAGAATGCCTAGGTATGCCAAATTCCTGAAAGATCTAATCACAAATAGAAAGAAAATGGAAGAACTCTCGGCTGTTACAATGAATGCTAATTGTTCTGCAGTGCTGTTGAATAAGCTACCAGAAAAATTATCAGATCCAGGAAGTTTCACAATTCCATGTTTTCTGGGTAGTCTTAGTTCAATAGAAGCATTGGCAGATTTAGGTGCTAGCATAAATTTAATGCCGTATTCATTATACGCTAAACTAGGTCTTGGAGAATTGAAACCAACTAGAATAAGCATACAACTAGCCGATCGATCAGTAAAATATCCTAGAGGGATAATGGAGAACATGCTAGTTAAAGTTGGTACTTTAGTATTTCCAGTAGATTTTGTTATCCTGGACATGGAAGAAGATTCTCGAGTTCCTCTCATATTAGGAAGACCATTCTTAAACACGGCTAAAGCAATAATAGACGTGTTCGGTAAGAAACTGACCCTAAGTATAGAGGACGAGAGTGTTACCTTTTCTGTTGATAGAGCCAAGCAACAACCACAATCTGCAGATGATACATGTTATTATATTCAAACTATAGATTCACATGCAGAATTGTTAGAAGAATTTCCAGAATTACAAGGAATAGGAGAATGTTCTTTAGGAGAAGGAACTGAACCAATTGATGAAGCTGAAATGTTAGCTACACTTATGGCTAATGATTATTAACCAACAAGAGAAGAACTTCAAATGCTAAAAGAGGAAGACAGATATCGATGTAAATCATCGATAGAAGAACCACCGACATTAGAGTTAAAGCCACTTTCAAACCATTTAGAATATGCTTATTTACATGGTGAATCTGAATTACCTGTAATAATATCGTCTTCTCTTACAGAAAATGAAAAATCTCAACTCATTTCTGTGCTAAAAGCTCATAAACCAGCTATTGCATGCAAGATTCATGATATTAAAGGAATAAGACCTTCGTATTGCACACATAAAATCCTTATAGAAGAAGGTCATAAAACGTATGTGCAACGCCAACGAAGACTAAATCCTAATATGCAAGATGTTGTTAAGAAAGAAATTATTAAATTGTAGATGCAGGTTTAATTTATCCAATTTCTGTTAGTCCATGGGTAAGCCCAGTTCAATGTGTACCTAAGAAGGGTGGCATGACTGTCATCACAAATGAAAAAAATGAGCTTATTCCTACTAGGACTGTAACAGGATGGCATGTTTGTATTGATTATAGAAAATTAAAAGACACCACCAGAAAAGATCACTTTCCCTTACCTTTCATTGATCAAATGTTGGAAAGATTAGCCGGGAATAGTTACTATTGTTTTCTTGACAGTTTCTCCGGATACTTTCAAATTCCAATCACACCCGAGGACCAAGATAAAACCACATTCACGTGCCCTTATGGTACTTTTGCTTACAAACGCATGCCATTTGGACTTTGCAACGTCCCTGCAATCTTTCAAAGGTGCATGATGGCGATTTTTCACGACATGATAGAAGAATGCATGGAAGTTTTCATGGATGACTTTTCAGTCTTCGGTGATACTTTTGAATCATGTTTAGTTAATCTTGAACGAATGCTTATTAGATGCGAACAATCAAATTTAGTACTTAATTGGGAGAAATACCATTTCATGGTTAGAGAAGGCATCGTTCTTGGTCATAAAATTTCAAAGGAAGGAATTGAAGTGGATAGAGCTAAAGTAGATGTAATTGCTAAACTTCCACATCCCACCAATGTTAGAGGAGTTAGGAGTTTTCTAGGGCATGCCGATTTTTACCGATGTTTCATAAAAGATTTTTCTAAAATTGCAACTCCTATGAATAAACTCCTAGAAAAGGATGCTCCATTCATCTTATCAGATGAATGCATCAAATCTTTTAAAATTCTTAAAGAAAAACTCACTAATGCGCCGATCATGATAACTCCAAATTGGAATCTACCATTTGAACTCGTGTGCGATGCAAGTGATTTTGCAATGGGAGCCGTTTTAGGACAAAGGATTGAAAAATGATTTCAACATATTTATTATGCTAGTAAGACGTTACAAGGAGCACAAACGAACTACACAACTACTGAAAAAGAACTCCTTGCCATTGTCTTTGCTTTTGACAAATTTCGTTCATATCTCGTTCTAGCTAAAACGGTGGTCTATACTGACCATTCTGCTTTTAGATACTGATAGTGCTCCAAATGAACATATATTTAGTATCAATATCCTTCCAATATGTAAAGTTTTCAGTTGCAATTGTTCTATTTACAAGTGATATTCGTTTAAATAATAAAAGGTGAAGACAAAAGGCAGATTCGACGAATTGAAGACGCAAACGGCCAAGAAGCTCAAAAGTACAAAGTACAATCCAAGAGGTTCAATTTATTGATGAGAAACGTCTAAAAATTACAAGAGTACAAGTTACAAAACGCAAAGTACATGATATAAAATAATACGCAAGGATGTTCGAAAATCCGGAACTGGGACATGAGTCTACTCTCAACGCGCGACGCAACGGTACAAAAATTACAAGTCAACTATGCACATAAATAAAATATAATATTTAAATAATTCTTAAAATTATTTATATATTATATTATTATTTAATAACGTCGACAAGCAAAGATCCAAAATCATGTGAGCTGGAAATTCAAACTCCGCGACTCGCGGAGTTTGAAGGGTAAAAGTGCCGCAACTCGCGGAGTTTGAAATTTCAGAAATGTCCTATAAATATCAACGTTTTCTGCCGAGTTTTAAAGACACCAAAATAATAATAATAATACTCCCTATGTAATAATAATATATTTATATATATATATATATATATATATATATATATATATATATATATATATATATATATATATATATATATATATATATATATATATATATATATATATATAGGTTAGTTTTATATTAGATTAGTTTGGGTTAATGTAAAAGTTATTTTACGGGTTTTAAAGTTGGAGCTCTGTCCGTGTAACACTACGCGATAAATAATCAATGTAAGTTATGTTCTCCTTTTTAAATTAATGTGTCGTACTTAAATTATTATTATGATTATTTAAGATGAAGTAATCATGATGTTGGGCTAAAAATATTAAAATTGGGTAATTGGGCTTTGTACTATAATTGGGGTTTGGACAAAAGAACGACAGTTGTGGAAATTAGACTATGGGCTATTAATGGGCTTTATATTTGTTTAACTAAATGATAGTTTGTTAATTTTAATATAAAGATTTACAATTGGACGTCCCTATAAATAACCACATACACTCGATCGGACACGATGGGCGGGAAATTTATATGTACGAATAATCGTTCATTTAACCGGACACGGGAATGGATTAATAGTCATTAGAATTATTAAAACAGGGGTGAAATTATGTACAAGGACACTTGGCGTAATTGTTAACAAAGTATTAAACCTTGGATTACACTCAGTCGATATCCTGGTGTAATTATTAAACAAAGTATTAAAACCTAGTTATAGTTTAAGTCCCCAATTAGTTGGAATATTTGACTTCGGGTATAAGGATAATTTGACGAGGACACTCGCACTTTATATTTATGACTGATGGACTGTTATGGACAAAAACCAGACGGACATATTAAATAATCCAAGACAAACGACAATTAACCCATGGGTATAAAACTAAAATCAACACGTCAAACATCATGATTACAGAAGTTTAAATAAGTATAATTATTTTATTTTATATTTCATCGCACCTTTAATTATTCGTCATTTATATTTTTTGTTATTTATTTTATTTTGTTAATTAAATTTACTTTACGCTTCGCTTAAAATATAAAATCGACAAACCGGTCATTAAACGGTAAACCCCCCTTTTATATATTATTATATATATATATGTTTATATATTTTTGTACAAATGTAATTATATAAAAATATAGTGTAACCGTCTCCCTGTGGAACGAACCGGACTTACTAAAAACTATACTACTCTACGATTAGGTACACTGCCTATAGTGTTGTAGCAAGGTTTAGGTATATCCATTTTGTAAATAAATAATTAAAACTTGTGTAATATTTCGTCGTATTTCGTATTTAAATTAATACTATTTCATATACACCTCGCATAACATCAAGTATTTTTGGCGCCGCTGCCGGGGAATCGATTTCTTGCTTAAAAGCCAGAAGCGCAATGCTAATAAATATATATATATATATATATATATATATATATATATATATATATATATATATATATATATATATATATATATATATATAAATCTATTTTTAAGATTTTTATAAAATTATAAAGTATTTCTATTTTCATTTTAGTTTTTAAAACATAAGTTTTTATTTAATTTATATAAATATTTTAGTTAATTATTAAAACAGAAAATTTAAAAAACAGAAAAATATAAAAAAAATATAATAAAAACTGAACCTGTCGAAACTTGACCTGTCTCTTTTGAACCTGCAACCTCCGTGACTTGCGGGGCTTTTGAACTGGGTTCACCGCGACTCGCGGAGCCCCCCAGACAGGTCAGACAGGAAACCCTAACCAGCATCGTTACGGAGTAATTATTATTATTATTATTATTTTATTTAAAACCCTAATTAGGTTTTTAGTTTTTAATTAGTTAATTTAAGTTATTATTTTGTTTAATTAGTTTAATTAGTTTAATTAAATTATAAAATTAATAGTTTTAATAAATAAATAATATAAAAATAATATTTTTATAAAAATAGTACTTTTTACAATTTTTAGTAAATTTTTATATTTTGTCCCTTTTTAATTGTTTTAGCGTAATTTTTTGTATTTTTCGCTCATATTTAGTTTTAATCCATAGTTTTTGCCATAGTTATTTTTACTTCTAGATTTTTAGGATTTGCCGTAAAATCCCTTAAGTGCTTTCTCTTTAGACTAAGATTTAGGCGCTCTAGAATTTTGCGACGCCTTTTTAAGTTTTAGTACCTTTATAAGTTATTGCCATTTGGGATATAGTTTTACTTGTAAGCTTTAATATTTTTAGACGCAACTTTTATTTTTTTAGTTTTTAGTTCCTTTTTAAGTTTTGACGTGCTACTTTCTTATTTTTATTTTTCGACGCCTTTTACCTATGTATCAATTATCACTCCAATTAGTAATCTCAATTTGCAATTTTAATTTTAAGTTAGTGATAATAATAAGGTTCGGTTAGTCGAGTGTTTTAAAGTTTTATAAGTCATTCTTTTTCTTTCTTATTTTTCGACGCCTTTTATTTTTCAACCCTTTTCTTTTTCGACCTTTTTCGACGCGCTCTTTTTCTTTCTTATTTCTCGACATTCTAGTTTTTAGGACATCAAAATTTTCTGGTTCGTAGTAATAGTTAGATTTTTACGTGAACCGGGTTATTGGAGCCAAACAGTACTCAATTATATTGAGACCAAACGAATCCTGCCCCTCTGCTGCATCTTTTGGCTATTCGAAACGTGGGCAAAATCATAAAAGTCTATTAATTGGATAACTTATATAATTTTTCTTTCCTTTTAAAAACTAATAGGATATTCAGTGAATGCAACGAGCAAGACGTTCACCAGCTTTTGTACGTTCACCACCTGTAACTAGATCAAGACATCTAGCAAATATTGTCGCCGTTGATTTTTCTTTAGAATCGTCATCCAGTCGACCAAGTACTCCAATTCAAATTTCCGATAATCCATTTTTTGAACCCGACCTCACAATTGAGAATCCGGAGAATATTCAGGGACGATTCATAGATCCTGAACCATTAATTTTTCCTCCGGAACCACCAATCATTCAAACAGAGATTGTTGAGAAACGAACCATTAAATCAGAATCCTCTAGTGATTCAGATTCAACAAATTCAATTATGGAGAATCTGGAACCTTTAAGTATGGAAGACCGAATGCGAGCTAAACGCACTGGCCAAGGTCACGCAATTACTCATCCAGACATTAATGCGCCAAATTATGAAATCAAAGGACAAATTCTACACATGGTGACTAATCAATGCCAATTTAGTGGTGCGCCGAAGGAAGATCCAAATGAACATCTTCGTACCTTTAATAGGATCTGCACACTATTTAAAATAATAGAAGTTGAAGATGAACAGATATATCTCATGTTATTTCCCTGGACTTTAAAGGGAGAAGCCAAAGATTGGTTGGAATCGTTACCTGAAGGGGCGATTGATACATGGGACGTTTTAGTTGAAAAATTTCTTAAACAATTCTTTCCGGCATCTAAAGCCGTAAGACTTCAAGGAGAAATTGTTACGTTCACACAGAAACCAAATGAAACTCTATATGAGGCGTGGACAAGATTTGGAAAGTTATTAAGAGGATGTCCGCAACATGGTTTAGACACGTGTCAAATAGTACAAATATTCTACCAAAGATGCGACATCACTACAAGGAAGGACATCGACATAGCAGCTGGTGGTTCCATTATGAAGAAAACCGAAACTGATGCTTATAAAATTATTGATAACACTGCTTCCCACTCGCATGAGTGGCTCCAAGAAAAAGATATCGTTAGATCATCTAAAGCAGCTAGAGCCGATTCTAGCCATGACTTAGATTCCATTTCAGCAAAGATAGATGCTGTCGAGAGACGAATGGAAAAGATGACTAAGGATATTCACTCAATACGAATTAGTTGTGAGCAGTGTGGAGGACCACATTTGACAAAAGATTGTCTCAGTATTGAACTAACAATGGAACAAAGAGAGAATATTTCATACATAAACCAAAGGCCTGGAAATAATTATTAGAATAATTATCAACCGCCAAGACCAATTTACAATCAAAACCAGAATTATAACCGAAATATTCCATACAACAATCAACAAGGTCCTAGCAATCAACAAGTATCCAATAATACTTACAATCAGCAAAGACCTAATTTTCAAAACAAACCACAAACCGATGATAAAAAGCCGAATTTAGAAGATATGATGACGAAGCTAGTTGAAACTCAAACGCAGTTTTTCACATCTCAGAAACAAACTAATGAACAAAATGCTCAAGCATTTAGAAATCAACAAGCTTCTATTCAAAATTTGGAACAAGAAGTAAGTAACCTAGCAAGGTTAATAGGTGAAAGAAAACCGGGAAGTTTACCTAGTGATACAAATGCTAACCCCTGGAATGAAACAGCTAAAGCCATTACCACAAGAAGTGGTACAACACTTAAACCACCCGAAATACCTGTAATTTCTGATGAAGCTATTCCTACTCCACAAGAACCACAACCTGAACAAGATAAGGAAAAAGAACCGGTAGTTGAAAAGGTTAATGAAGATAACACAGTTAAAGCTAAACCTTATGTTAAACCATACCAACCACCACTTCCTTACCCGAGTAAAATGAAAAAAGAGAAACTTGAAGCCGAGCAATCCAAATTCTTGGATATGTTAAAATAGATAAATGTAAATCTTCCTTTCATTGATGTGATTTCAGGAATGCCTAGATATGCTAAATTCCTAAAAGATCTAATCTCAAATAGAAAGAAAATGGAAGAACTCTCGGCCGTTACTATGAATGTTAATTGTTCAGCAGTACTGTTGAATAAGATACCAGAAAAACTATCAGATCCAGGAAGTTTCACAATTCCATATTTTCTGGGTAGTCTTTGTTCAATAGAAGCATTGGCAGACTTAGGTGCTAGTATAAATTTAATGCCGTATTCACTATACGCTAAACTAGACCTTGGAGAATTGAAACCAACAAGAATAAGCATACAACTAGCCGATAGATCAATAAAATATCCTAGAGGGATAATGGAGAACATGCTAGTTAAAGTTGGTACTTTAGTATTTCCAGTAGATTTTGTTGTTCTGGACATGGAAGAAGATCCTCAAGTTCCTCTAATATTAGGAAGACCATTCTTAAACACGGCTAAAGCAATGATAGACGTGTTCGGTAAGAAACTGACCCTAAGTATAGAGGATGAGAGTGTTACCTTTTCAGTTGATAGAGCAATGCAACAACCGCAACCTGCAGATGATACATGTTATTATATTCAAACTATAGATTCACATGCAGAATTGTTAGAAGAATTTCTAGAATTACAAGGAACAGGAGAATGTTCTTTAGGAGAAGGTAATGACCCAATTGATGAAACTGAAATGTTAGCTACACTAATAGCTAATGGATATGAACCAACAATAGAAGAAATTTAAATGCTAAAAGAAGAAGACAGATATCGATATAAATCATCGATAGAAGAACCTCCGACATTAGAGTTAAAGCCACTTCCAAACCATTTGGAATACGATTATTTACATGGTGAATCTGAATTACCTGTAATAATATCGTCTTCTCTTACTGAAAATGAAAAATCACAACTCATTTCTGTGTTAAAAGCTCATAAACCAGCCATTGCATGGAAAATTCATGATATAAAAGGAATAAGTCCTTCGTATTGCACACATAAAATCCTTATGGAAGAAGGTCATAAAACGTATGTGCAACGCCAAAGAAGACTAAATCCTAATATGCAAGATGTTGTTAAGAAAGAAATTATTAAACTGCTAGATGCATGTTTAATTTATCCAATTTCTGATAGCCCATGGGTAAGCCCAGTTCAATGCGTGCCTAAGAAGGGTGGCATGACTGTCATTATAAATGAAAAAAATGAGCTTATTCCTACTAGGACTGTAACAGGATGGCATGTTTGTATTGATTATAGAAAATTAAATGACGCCACCAGAAAAGATCACTTTCCCTTACCTTTCATTGATCAAATGTTGGAAAGGTTAGCCGGAAACAGTTACTATTGTTTTCTAGATGGTTTTTCCGAATATTTTCAAATTCCAATAGCACCCGAGGACCAAGAGAAAACCACGTTCACGTGCCCTTATGGTACTTTTTCTTACAAACGCATGCCATTTGGACTTTGTAACGCCCCTGCAACCTTTCAAAGGTGCATGATGGCGATTTTTCACGACATGATAAAAGAATGCATGGAAGTTTTCATGGATAACTTTTCAGTCTTCGGTGATACATTTGAATCATGTTTAGTTAATCTTGAACGAATGCTTATTAGATGCGAACAATTAAATCTAGTTCTTAATTGGGAGAAATGCCATTTCATGGTTAAAGAAGGCATCGTTCTTGGACATAAAATTTCAAAGGAAGGAATTGAAGTGGATAGAGCTAAAGTAGATGTAATTGCTAAACTTCCACATCCCACCAATGTTAGAGGAGTTAGGAGTTTTCTAGGGCATGCCGGTTTTTACCGACGTTTTATTAAAGATTTTTCTAAAATTGCCACTCCTATGAATAAACTCCTAGAAAAGGATGCTCCATTCATCTTTTCAGAGGAATGTATCAAATCTTTTAATATTCTTAAAGAGAAACTCACTAATGCGCCGATCATGATAACACCAAATTGGAATTTACCGTTTGAACTAATGTGCGATGCAAGTGATTTTGCAATGGGAGCCGTTTTAGGACAAAAGATTGAAAAACAATTTCAACCTATATATTATACTAGTAAGACGTTACAAGTAGCACAAACGAATTACACAACTACTGAAAAAGAACTCCTTGCTATTGTCTTTGCTTTTGACAAATTTCGTTCATATCTCGTTCTAGCTAAAACGGTAGTCTATACCGACCATTCTGCTCTTATATACCTATTTTCGAAACAAGATGCTAAACCAAGATTAATCCGTTGGATCTTACTCTTACAAGAGTTTGATATTGAAATCCGAGATAAAAGAGGAGCAGAAAATCTCGCCGCTGATCATCTTTCTCGTCTTGAAAATCCCGAATTAGAAGTTCTAAATGAATCGGCCATACAAGAAAACTTTCCTGATGAATATCTACTGAAGATAGATTATAATGAAATACCATGGTTTGCAGACTATGCAAACTACTTAGTATGTGGATTCCTTGAAAAAGGATTATCGTACCAAAAACGAAAGAAATTCTTTAGTGATATAAAACACTATTTCTGGGAAGATCCACATCTGTTTAAAAGTTGTCCAGATGGAATAATACGCCGATGTGTATTCGGAGATGAAGCTAGTAAAATCTTAAACCATTGTCATACAGGACCAACAGGAGGGCATTATGGGCCTCAACTTACAGCAAGAAAAGTTTATGATGCTGGATTTTATTGGCCTACAATTTTCAAAGACGCACACCTTCTTTGCAAATCCTGTGATGCTTGTCAAAGGGCCGAAAAAATAAGTCAACGTGATAAAATGCCACAAAATATCATTCAAGTATGTGAAGTATTTGACATTTGGGGTATTGACTTTATGGGTCCATTTCCAAAATCTCATAATAATCTCTATATTCTCGCTGCCATTGATTATGTATCTAAATGGGCAGAAGCACAAGCTCTCCCAACTAACGATGCACGAGTTGTAGTCAAAATTTTAAAACGTCTTTTTGCAAGGTTTGAAACACCGAAAGCTTTAATAAGTGATCGGGGAACTCATTTCTGTAATAATCAACTTGAGAAAGTTCTCAAAAGATATGGAGTAACTCATAAAATCTCCACCGCATATCATCCACAAACAAGTGGACAAGTTGAAAATACCAACCGAGCTTTAAAACGTATTATAGAGAAAACCGTAGGATCGAATCCGAAGGAATGGTCCATAAAATTGGAGGATGCACTCTGGCTTTTAGAACAGCCTACAAAACTCCAATTGGAACCACACCTTTTAAACTCGTTTACAGAAAAGCATGTCATCTTCCAGTAGAAATTGAACACAAAGCATTTTGGGCTTTGAAGACATGTAATCTTGATTTACATGAAGCCGGACATCTACGGTTAAGTCAATTAAATGAATTAGAAGAATTAAGACATGAAGCATATGAAAATTCCTTAATCTATAAGGAAAGAACGAAGAAATGACATGATAAAAGAATCAGAAGTTCAAAAGAATTTAAAGAAGGAGACAGAGTTCTTCTTTTCAATTCACGATTCAAGCTATTTTCTGGAAAATTGAAATCAAGATGGTCTGGACCATTCATAGTCAAAAGAATTTTCCCATACGGAACAGTAGAATTAATAAATTCAAATGGGATTGAATTTAAAGTTAATGGTCACAGAGTTAAACATTACATACATGGTCCGATGGAAGTTGACAATGAAGTTAATCATAATTTCACCACCCAAGAAAACCTTCAAAATGAAAACATAAATATGTTATCAACAACATATGAAAAATCAAAATTGGAATATAGGGAGGAGTCAAATTTGAGTGATGAAGAAGAATTCTTATACAAACCTCCCATTCCAAGAAACGAAAAAAAATGTGAACAAGAAGTTCAAATAGAAGTGAAAGAACCAAGAAAAGAACACCCGAAAAAGGTTTACAAACCAACTCGACTTACTAAAGCAGGAGACCCGGGTGAATTTATCATTTCTTGTTTGCTTAATGATGGTGCTGTATATAATGGACTCGCAGATTTAGGAGCAAGTGCAAATATTATGCCTCTTTCCTTATACAAAAGATTAGGCATGGGTAAATTAAAACCAACCAAAATAGGTGTTCAATCATTTGACCAAACCATTAAACACCCGGTTGGAATAGCAAATAATTTACTTGTTAACGTGGGAAGTTTGACCTTTGTTGCAAACTTCATAGTGATTAATATGGAGGAAAACCTTGATATTCCTCTAATTCTAGGTCGCCCATTTTTAGCAACCACCGAGGCATTCATCGATCACCTTTGTGAACCGAAAGTTTAGATCTCCACCAACCAAAACTGTTAGACCAATAAAAATGCATAAGTGTGGGGAAGATGAAGAAACACTTAATGATGATCCAATCACAAAGAATGTCGTTGATGATACGAAATTAGATGAACCCATTTTTAATAGTTCAACGAAGAAACTTTATAAACGGATTCACGATGCTAAGATTAAGGGAAACTTTAAGTTATGTAACCGATTAGTATCCAATTTATCGCCAAAAGAAAAGGCGATGTTAGTTGAATTTGTGAAAGTTACGGAGGAAATCAACAAATGGATTGAAGTAAAAGTCAAAGATATACAAGTTGTTGATGATTCAATTGAAAATAATGATAATCACAATTTCAACTAAGTGTAGGGAGGTTTATGTATTTCTGTTAGAGTTAGATTTTCTGTTTTCGTGTAGTTCTCGAAATTGGAACCCGAATGGTCTTTCCCTAGCAGACCCTAAAGAACTAGTCTTCTCCCCCCATTCTGAATTTTTAATTTTTTTTAGGTTTTTTTTTTTTTCGAAATGAAGACTTCCTGTGAATTAAACTATGGTCTAATGCTACACGCTTTGATCACTAAACGTAATAATGACACACTTCCAAGTGAAATAGTATCATTAATCAGAGGTAAATTGGACGGAGTAAGAAAAGAATCCAGATGCGAAGATAATAAGTTACAATTTGGTAAAGGAAAATCAAAATCCACAGCGAAAAGAAGAGCACGACACCTTGAAAAATGTCACAAATGCGGAAAATGGTCACACGAAGGTAAATGTTCAAATAATCAAACCTATTCAAACACCGAATTTGTTACTTTATGCAGAGATGGACCGTTCATATGTTTAGAAGAAAAAACATTAAATGCTCGAGGTTACGCCTATGTAGCCATGGAAAATCAATTAGTCCGACTATCTTATGAGTGGGCTAGAGCATATCACTAAGAAATCTATTTCACAGGTAAGTTTGTACAGTTTTTATTTTTTAGTTTTAACCTTTTGATAATAAACGCTAATTTGTTCGCTATAAAGTATTAAATTGGTATTCGATGAAATTAGGTCTTGCGACCGAAATTATTGATATCATACAAAAATTTATTACATCACTGCGAAATTTAATGTTTATTCTTAAGGTATAAATATCTTTAATCAATCAACTCAAAATATTTCAAAAATTCGTCATGAGTTAAATTAGGTCATGGAACCGAAATTACTTTACCGAAAAGAGGGGCGCATATTTTTGATAATATTTGATTGATTAAAGTGTGATAAAAGCCAAAATGATTTTTAATTTTATTTTTACCATGTTTTTAAAAAATTAATAAATTAATATTAAATAAATATTGAAAACTTTTAAAATTGTAAATATTTGGAAAATTAATATTTTTAATATAAGTTTGTATGTATAAAAACAAAAATATAATTTAAGTTTGGTGTGAATTTAAAAACAAAAATTTACTTTATTTCGTAAGTTAATATTTTTAAAATTCGTCGTGAGTTGAAGATTAGGTCATTGAACCGAAATTGCTTTACCCGAGGGAGGGACGAGAACTTTTATTATCATTATTTTTAATCTTATTGAATTAAAGTATGCCAAAAACATTAAAAAACCCAAAAATCTTTGCTTTTAAAACCGCGCTTTAAATTGACAAATTTTAAAATTTTGTCGAGGGACGGACTAGGACATCGTTCCGAAACGACCTCATCCTAAATAACAAGGGAAACAAAATTTTAAAATTTATTAATTAATTGTTTTATAAGTTAAGTTTTTTATATAAAAAAAAAAATCAAACTCCGCGACTCGCGAAGTTTGAAAAGGAAAGTACCGCGACTCGCGGAGTTTGTAAATTCCAGAAAATAATAAAACGTAAAAACAGATCAGTCCCCAACACAACCACACCACAAAACTGCGAAAACACAGCGAAAAACACGCAAAAATCGAATTTTTTCACCATTTTTCATCAAATCTTTCACAAAATCATGTTGAGAAGGATGCTATCAAGGAATTACTCAAGGAAAACGGTAAATTTCTACACCAAAACACCCTTTAATCCGAAAATTTAGTGTTCTTGAGCAATTTTATACCCAATTCGATTTTGATGCTTTTTAGTGTAATTATGCTTAAATTACTTGTGTATTATGCTTGTATAACCTAGATTGATGCTATTTAACATGATTAGAAGCCTTAAACTTCAAATTTTAAGTAATCTAGGGTTTGTGTTCTTGAGCAAAATTGGGGCTTTTTGATATAAATAGGTTATGGTCGATTTTTGTCATGAATTATTGCTAAATTAAGTAGTGTAACATGTTTAGGTAGTTAAATGATCCAAACTTTGAGTCTAAACATGATTTTTGAGAATTAAAGTGGAATTTTTCAAGTCTAAAATTCATGAACTTGATTTTTGAGAGATAATGCCATTTGAAACTTGTTTAATTGCTAATAATGATTATTTTGACATGATATTTGAGTTGAATGCTTATGAACTTGGAAAACATTTTCGTGTATGCTTATTTGAAAAAGTGTAGATTTGATAAAAATATGAAAATGAGCATAAGTTTGATATAAATTGAACATGTCATTGTAATTATTTTGATTGATGATTTTGCTGACACTAATGCATATTTGGATGCACAAAAATTGTGTTTGATGTGTTTTGCAGACTGAAAGGGGTGAATCTTCATTCCAAGCTCGCATTGCTCCTCCTGAGAATGCAGAACAACAGGATGTTGATAGCTATTACAAACAAGATATACCTCATCCAGTTATGACATTTTCCGATATGCACGTGGAAGATTTGCACCCGAACTTGAGATTAGACAGACGTTGGATAGATTATCCAAAATACCAAAGGAGCTTGCACACTCTTCATTCTAAAGCTGTTGAAGTACCTAGGGTAATAGAATGGGAACCGTTAGAAGCAGTAGGATTGGCCGAACGGATTAGAGAATTACTTACACAGAGGTATGGTAATTCTACTTTTAACGATTGGGTACGATTATTCAACATGCGTAGACCTGTATATAAAGTATGGTGTGAAGAATTATTGTGTAGTATAGAAATAAATGATCGGGTAGCTAGTTTAACCGATCGAACTTTTATTAGATTTTTGTTAGGAGGTTCGATGCGCCACATGTCTCTACTAGACATGGCTCAGGCCTTACGTATATATACGCCTGAGGAGCTAGCATCTGCCGATTGTCGAGGGTTGATATTAAATGGTAGGAAGATTGATGAAAATTTTGATACACATGGTGTATGGAGTCAAATGACTAGCCATCACCGATTTAAAGGGGGAAATTACTCTTATCTTGATATTGATAGAGCTGAATTAAGAGTAATTCACAGGTTTCTAGCGAACTCGATTACACAGCGAGGTAAAAATAAGGAAAAGGTAAATGAGCAAGATTTATTTTACCACATGTATATTCGAGACCCACAAAGCGCTGTAAGTATACCTTATTGTGTGGGTTATTATTTATCAGCTATGGTTAGGGGGATGAGACCGCACAGTACAATAGGAGGTGGTATATTTATTACATTAATTGCTGAGTATCTCGATGTGGATATAAGTCGGGGGGGGGGGGGGGGATTATTAATCGAAGAACCAGAACCCCACGATACAATTGGTTTAAATGTATATCATGGTGCTAAGGTATTGAAGAGGCGAAATAACGCCGCAGTACAATATAATGGAAGACATCCACATGTTGAAAGAAATCAACAGCCAGGTAATGTGGGAGGGGGAAATGAAATGACAGAAATGCAAAGGTTTATAGCTTCACAAGAGTATGAAAATGCTAGACATCGAGCATTTGAAGATTGGCAAGTTCATCAAAACCACATCATACTCATTGCCAACATATAGGTAGAAACTATATTCCTACTCCAAAGCCCGTATTTCCTCCCTGGTCTATAGAGATCCAACCACCGTATCCTACTTATAACCCAGCTGAAGCATTCTATAACACATACGGTTATGCATGGAACCCCTACTGGTATCAGTATCAACTCTAGTTTATTTAGTTTTATTTATTTTTGTAATGTTACTACATTTAACACTTATGTTGATATTGTAATAGTTTTTATAATTTTCTAACTTTTATTATTAGATTTTAATAATTTTTGAATGTGGGGTAATATATCAAACTTCAAAAATATGTATATATGTTTGCAGTTTATTTTATGTACACAACAGGGTAAAACAACGCATTTTCAAAGACTGGCATTAAGTTCAGCAAAAGCAACTAATTTTGACGACAAGATGCAAAATATATGTGAAATAACAACAAGATGGAATGAACAAATGATATGCACCATTTATTATTCAGCAAACAAAGAACAATATGTTTGGAAACTTTAGTAAAATTTAATCATTTTTCTACGCTAATCACCCTCAATAATTTAAATTGTTACTGATTTCTTGCAAATGAGGGCATTGCAAGATCTTAAGTGTGGGAAGGGGTTAAATTCTTTCGGAATTTAAAATTTTTAATTTAAACACTTGGTTACCATTAAAAATACTAGTAACGCAGTAGTTGTATTAGAATCTAGTGCTCTCTGATAATAAAGAACAACCCTAGTCTTATATACTGACTACCCAATTCTAGTAAAATTTTTCAAAATTTTCAATTAAATGAACTCAAAATCATGTTTATACATATTTATGAACGATGAAAACTAGGTGTTAACACCGAAATTATTGTTACCTTGGAAAGGACATAAATTGAGAAACAACCCAAAATGTTAGAATTCATTTAAGAATGGAATAGAGGAAAATAAAAAGGCAAAGAAAGGAAAATAAAAGCCAAGTGTGGGAAATATTTACCAAGTTACTCAAATTATATATCACATATTTTTGTACAAATAACTGAAAATACTTTTGCTTTGGACTAAACTAAAAAGTTTTACCCAATTTACTGTAATATATTTGAAAGAAAAGATGGATCTACACGATGAATCAATTCCATCATTAAAAGGAAGTAAAGTCTTTCGAAAAATAAACGCGCTTCTTGATTTAGGTCATGAAGTTGTCGTCCAGACCAGCTGTAGGTTGACGAAAAACCTAGAAAAGTCATCTCTAAAATCAGCAGGAGATCCACGGACCTCAGCATCAAACAGGGTCGTCAAGTGGTCAGACTTATCCTAACCATGAGAGGATCTGTCTTGTAAAATGGGGAGGACGCCGTGTAAATTAGCTGGATAAGACTAATGAATCTGATCTCCAGAAAGGATAATCTCCTTAAAGATTAAAAATCAGCTTTTAAGACTGATATTACTCAATTCTAGAGATTGACCTTAAAGATTGAGAATTACAAACTCATGAAATTCAATGACATCTAAACTCGAGCTTGAATGAGAAAATATTTTGATCAAAAATTACAAACCGATTTGTTTTCTAAAAACCTATTTTCAATGCGTTCATTACCATTGAACGTAAAATCCTAGGAATTCACCTGGAATTCATTAGGTCACCTGAACCAAATCGGGTGTCAACCGTAAGAACGGTGGTTGCATAGCATGGTCGAAGACAGGACCTTGTGCCAGACCGAAAAAATTATAGGATGATCTTTACTATTGCTCCTACAAAGGATAATACTAGCATCCGACACATTTGTGGACCATAATCAAATGCATGCCATTAGACATTGCCTTAACAGTTTCTTGTTCATCGCTTTCCTTTACAACCGGACGGTAGTTTACCGAAAGGTAATATACGGAGCAAGTATACTGGATGTGTTGCTTTCCTAATACAAGGTTAGCAAGTGGGTGACACAAAACCATAAGTTTTGAGCTAAAATTTTCAAATCTGAAACCCACAAAACCCACAAAAATATTTTGGAACACCGGTGAAGGGTTATTCTGGAAAACTTATTTAGGGTAAAAGCTAGATTGAATTTTCAAAAGATCAAATGTTTTCATAAAGATCCAATTTCCTTAAGGATCTACATTTTCATAGTCATGTGGGACTGTAAACCGCCTTTCAAATGTGCACTTTGCTTTGGAAACCGAAAGTAAATCGGCTATTTGATTGCAAGTGTCGTTGACCTAAACCCGAGGCAACTGTGGATGGCACACCCACCTTTAACCATGGTTCTATCGTTACTATCATTGTTTATACCGCCTTATCAAAATCACTGATGTATAAAGTGTGAAGAATAAAGAAGTGATTCGTATGTTTATATTTCAAGACTGTATTGCTTGAGGACAAGCAACGTTCAAGTGTGGGGATATTTGATAGTGCTCCAAATGAACATACATTTAGTATCAATATCCTTCCAATATGTAAAGTTTTCAGTTGCAATTGTTCTATTTACAAGTGATATTCCTTTAAATAATAAAAGGTGAAGACAAAAGGCAGATTCGACGAATTGAAGACGCAAACGGCCAAGAAAATCAAAAGTACAAAGTACAATCCAAGAGGTTCAATTTATTGATGAGAAACGTCTAAAAATTACAAGATTACAAGTTACAAAATGCAAAGTACACGATATAAAATAATACGCAAGGATGTTCGAAAATCCGAAACCGGGACATGAGTCTACTCTTAACGCGCGACGCAACGGTACAAAAATTACAAGTCAACTATGCACATAAATAAAATATAATATTTAAATAATTCTTAAAATTATTTATATATTATATTATTATTTAATAACGTCGACAAGCAAAGATCCAAAATCATGTGAGCTGAAAATTCAAACTCCGCGACTCGCGGAGTTTGAAGGGTAAAAGTGCTGCAACTCGCGGAGTTTGAAATTTCAGAAATGTCCTATAAATATCAACGTTTTCTGCCGAGTTTTAAAGACACCAAAATAATAATAATAATACTCCCTATGTAATAATATATATATATATATATATATATATATATATATATATATATATATATATATATAGTATAGGTTAGTTTTATATTAGATTAGTTTGGGTTAATGTAAAGGTTATTTTACGGGTTTTAAAGTTGGAGCTCTGTCCGTGTAACACTACGCGATAAATAATCAATGTAAGTTATGTTCTCCTTTTTAAATTAATGTCTCGTACTTAAGTTATTATTATGCTTATTTAAGACGAAGTAATCATGATGTTGGGCTAAAAATATTAAAATTGGGTAATTGGGCTTTGTACCATAATTGGGGTTTGGACAAAAGAACGACACTTGTGGAAATTAGACTATGGGCTATTAATGGGCTTTATATTTGTTTAACTAAATGATAGTTTGTTAATTTTAATATAAAGATTTACAATTGAACGTCCCTATAAATAACCATATACACTCGATCGGACACGATGGGCGGGGAATTTATATGTACGAATAATCGTTCATTTAACCGGACACGGGAATGGATTAATAGTCACTAGAATTATTAAAACAGGGGTGAAATTATGTACAAGGACACTTGGCGTAATTGTTAACAAAGTATTAAACCTTGGATTACACGCAGTCGATATCCTGGTGTAATTATTAAACAAAGTATTAAAACCTCATTACAGTTTAAGTCCCCAATTAGTTGGAATATTTGACTTCGGGTATAAGGATAATTTGACGAGGACACTCGCACTTTATATTTATGACTGATGGACTGTTATGGACAAAAACCAGACGGACATATTAAATAATCCAGGACAAAGGACAATTAACCCATGGGGATAAAACTAAAATCAACACGTCAAACATCATGATTACGGAAGTTTAAATAAGCATAATT
The DNA here is from genome assembly GCF_046630445.1 of Rutidosis leptorrhynchoides. Classification (NCBI taxonomy): domain Eukaryota; kingdom Viridiplantae; phylum Streptophyta; class Magnoliopsida; order Asterales; family Asteraceae; genus Rutidosis; species Rutidosis leptorrhynchoides. The sequence goes on along the minus strand of NC_092340.1, from coordinate 77,513,246 downwards.
ATTTTATTTTATATTTCATCGCACCTTTAATTATTCGTCATTTATATTTTTTGTTATTTATTTTATTTTGTTAATTAAATTTACTTTACGCTTCGTTTAAAATATAAAATCGACAAACCGGTCATTAAACGGTAAACCCCCCTTTTATATATTATTATTATATATATGTGTATATATTTTTGTACAAATGTAATTATATAAAAATATAGTGTAACCGTCTCCCTGTGGAACGAACCGGACTTACTAAAAACTATACTACTCTACGATTAGGTACACTGCCTATAGTGTTGTAGCAAGGTTTAGGTATATCCATTTTGTAAAAAAATAATTAAAACTTGTGTAATATTTCGTCGTATTTCGTATTTAAATTAATACTATTTCATATACACCTCGCATAACATCAATACCTATTTTCAAAACAATATGCCAAACCAAGATTAATCCGTTGGATCTTACTCTTATAAGAGTTCGATATTGAAATTTGAGACAAAAAGGGAGCAGAAAATCTCGCCGCTGATCATCTTTCTCGTCTTGAAAATCCCGAATTAGAAGTTCTAAATGAATCGGCCATACAAGATAACTTTCCTGATGAATATCTATTGAAGATAGATTATAATGAAATTCCATGGTTTGCAGACTATGCAAACTACTTAGTATGTGGATTCCTTGAAAAAGGGTTGTCGTACCAAAAACGAAAGAAATTCTTTAGTGATATAAAACACTATTTTTGGGAAGATCCACATTTGTTTAAAAGTTATCCCGATGGAATAATACGCCGATGTATATTCGGGGATGAAGCCAGTCAAATCTTAAACCATTATCACACAGGACCAATAGGAGGGCATTATGGGCCTCAGCTTACAGCAAGAAAAGTTTACGATGCCGGATTTTATTGGCCTACAATTTTCAAAGACGCGCACCTTCTTTGTAAATCCGGTGATGTTTGTCAAAGGGCCGGTAAATAAGTCAACGTGATGAAATGCCACAAAATGTCATTCAAGTATGTGAAGTATTTGACGTTTGGGGTATTGACTTTATGGGTCCATTTCCAAAATCTCATAATAATCTCTACATTCTCGTAGCCATTGATTATGTATCTAAATGGGTGGAAGCACAAGCTCTCCCAACTAACGATGCACGAGTTGTAGTCAACTTCTTAAAACGTCTTTTTGCAAGGTTCGGAACACCGAAAGCTTTAATAAGTGATCGGGGTACTCATTTTTGTAACAATCAACTTGAGAAAGTTCTCAAAAGATATGGAGTGACTCATAAAATCTCAACCGCTTATCATCCACAAACAAGTGGACAAGTTGAAAATACCAACCTAGCTTTAAAACGTATTCTAGAGAAAACCGTAGGATCGAATCCGAAGGAATGGTCCATGAAATTGAAGGATGCACTCTGGGATTTTAGAACAACCTACAAAACTCCAATTGGCACCACACCTTTTAAACTTGTTTACGAAAAAGCATGTCACCTTCCAGTAGAAATAGAGCATAAAGCATTTTGGGCTTTGAAGACATGTAATCTTGATTTACATGAAGCTGGACGTCTACGGTTAAGTCAACTAAACGAATTAGAAGAATTAAGACATGAAGCATACGAAAATTCGTTAATCTATAAGGAAAGAACGAAGAAATGCCATGATAAAAGAATTAGAAGTTCAAAAGAATTTAAAGAAGGAGACAGAGTTCTTCTTTTCAATTCACGATTCAAGCTATTTCCTGGAAAATTTAAATCAAGATGTTCTGGACCATTCATAGTCAAAAGTGTTTTCCCATATGGAACAGTAGAATTAATTAATTCAAATGGGATTGAATTTAAGGTTAATGGTCACAGAGTTAAACTTACATAGATAATCCAATGGAAGTTGAAGATAAAGTTAATCACAATTTCGACACCACAGCTAACTAAGTGTGGGAAGATTCGAATGTTCTAAGAAATAATATGAATATCTGTTAGAGTTAGATTTTCTATTTTTGTGTAGTTCTCGAAAATGGAATCCAAATGGTCTTTCCCTAGCAGACCCTAAAGAACTAGTCTTCTCCCTCCATTCTGAATTTTTATTTTTTTTAGGTTTTATGAGATGAAGAATTCCTTTGATCTGAACCATGGTCTACTACTACATGCTATGATTACTAAACGTAATAATAACATCTTCCCGAGTGAACTGGTATCATTCATAAGAGGGAAAATGAATGAAGTAAGGAAAGAACTCAGGAAAGATCATCAAAAGACACATTTTGGTAAAGGAAAATCAAAATCCGCAACAAAAAGAAGAGCACGACACCTTGAAAGATGTCATAAATGCGGAAAATGGTCACACGAAGGTAAATGTTCAAACAATCAAACATATTCAAATACCGAATTTGTTACTCTATGCAGAGAAGGACCGTTCTTATGTTTAGAAGAAAAGTTATTAAAGAATCGAGGTTACGCTTATGTAGCTATGGAAAACCAAATCACACGACTCTCCTATGAGTCGGCAAAAGCAGGTCTCTGAGAATTCTATCTCACAGGTAAGTATGTACAGTTTTTATTTGTTTTTATTTATTGTTTTTAATCTTTTGATAATAAACGCTGAATCGTTCGCTATAAAGTATTAAATTGATATTCAATAAAATTAGGTATACGAAACCGAAATTATTGATATCATACAAAAATTTATTACATCACTGCGAAATTTACCGTTTATTCTTAAGGTATAAATATCTTTAATCAATCAATCCAAAAATATTTCAAAAATTCGTCAGGAGTAAAACTAGGTAAAATAGCCAAAATTACTTTACCCAAAAGAGGGACGTATACTTTTGATAATATTTGATTGATTAAAGTGGGATAAAAGACCAAAAAGATTTTTAATTTTAATTTTTACCTTGTTTTTAAATTAATATTAAATTATTATTTTAAATTTTTAAAACCAATATATTTAAGTTTTTAAATATTTTAAAAATTAATATTTTCAATATAAGTTTGTAAAATTAATGTATAAAAATATTAATAATATTAATATGAATTTTTAATTTTATGCATTTTAAATTTACGTTTGGTGTGGATTTAAAAATAAAAATTTACTTTATTTCATTAAGTTAAAAATTTAATATTTAAAATTCGTCGTGAGTTGAAGACTAGGTCGTTGAAACAAAATTGCTTTACCCAAGGGAGGGATGAGAAATTTTATTATCATTATTTTTAATCTTATTGAATTAAAGTATGCCAAAATCATTAAAAAAAACCCAAAAATCTTTGCTTTTAAAACAAACGCTTTTAAATGATAAAATTTAAAATTTTGTTGAGAGACGAACTAGAACAACGATCCGAAACGCCCTCACTCTTAAAAGAAACAAATTTTTAAAATTAATATTATTATTTGTTTTAATAAGTATAAGGTATTTTGAAAAAAAAAAGAATCAGACCCCATGCGATCGCATGGGGTTTCCTCTTCAAAACCATGCGGTCGCTGGGGACCAAAATATGGCCAGGATCAAAAAGAGCAGCTCGCTGCCTCTGTCTCCCACATTTAACACACATACATACGAACATACTCACAAAACATCACCTAAAATCATCATTTTTCATCCAAAATCAACGAAATTTGTCACCATAATTAGCTATAATCATGCCTTTCTTCAGATGAGGAAGCAAAAAAGTAAAAATTTCACCCCTAAACTCTTAAATTTTTCAGTTTTAGTGTTCTTGAGCTAATTTTTACCTAATTTAATTTTGTTAATTTCTAGTGTAATTAGAGTTAAATTGTTAGTATATTATGCATGTATAACCTAGATTGATGCTATTTGTCAGGATTTGAAGCAAAAAACTTCAAAATTTTTAGAAATCTAGGGTTTGTGTTCTTGAGCAATTTGAGGCTTTTTGATATAAACAGGTTATGGCCAATTTTTGTCATCAATTATTGCTAAATTAAGTAGTGTAACATGTTTAGGTTGCTAAATGATCCAAACTTTGATCCTAAACATGATTTTTGAGAATTAAAGTGGACTTTTCAAGTCTAAAATTCATGAACTTGATTAATTTGATATAAATGCCATTTGAAACTTGATTAATGGCTAGAAATGATTATTTTGACATGTTATTTGAGTTGAATGCTTATGAACTTTGTAAACATTTTCATATATGCTTATTTGAAAAAGTGTAGAATTGATAAAAATATGAAAATGAGCATGAGTTTAATATGGATTAAACATGTCATTGTAATTGTTTCAAGTTGTTATTTTGCTAACACTAATGCATATTTGGATGCACAAATTTTGTGTTTAATGTGTTTTGCAGAAATATACCGAATCTGGCGGTGCATCATCATCTAGACAACCTAAAAACGAACCACAACCAGAAATGCAATATGAGCCACAATATGAACCAGAACCTGAACAAGAACAACAACAAGAACAACAATATCATAATGATCAACACATACCATATTATGATCCGGAACAAGAATATGTTAATGCCTACGTACAATTTCCGATTTATCCAATAATAGAACACCCAATGATTCATGAAGAGTTGTTGCATCCCAATTTGAGATTTGATAGAAGCTGGAAAGCTTACCCGACGTACCAAAGTAACAAATATAAACTGGTAACGAAAAATGTGGAAGTACCGAGGGTAATCGTTTGGGAGCCTTTGGAAAGGGTCCAACTAGGTAACCCAGTTAGACTGCTACTGATCCAAAGGTATGGGAACTCTTCTTTTCCCGATTGGGAACGTTTATTCACCATTTGTAGGCCTGTATATAAGGAATGGTGTGTTAAGCTTATGAGTACTATATCACTTGATACAGATGTAGTTAGGTTAGACGATAGGAATTTTCTTAGATTTTTACTTGGCCGTAGGATGTATAGGATGTCCATGCTGGACATGGCCAGAGCTTTACAGATTTACACTCCCGCTGAATTACTACTACGTGATAGTACAAATTTGATTTATCATGGTGAGAGGGTATATAGGAATTTTGACGCTGACGCCGTCTGGAGGCGTATGTCAAATTATAATGTTTTTACGCGGGGAGGAATACACTCCTATTTAGATATTAAAAAAGCAGAGCTTCGTATTTGAAATGTCCCATTCTTATTGATTAAAAACGTTCCATATTAATTGATTTCGTTGCGAGGTTTTGACCTCTATATGAGACGTTTTTCAAAGACTGCATTCATTTTAAAACAAACCATAACCTTTATTTCATCAATAAAGGTTTAAAAAGCTTTACGTAGATTATCAAATAATGATAATCTAAAATATCCTGTTTACACACGACCATTACATAATGGTTTACAATACAAATATGTTACAACAAAATAAGTTTCTTGAATGCAGTTTTTACACAATATCATACAAGCATGGACTCCAAATCTCGTCCTTATTTAAGTATGCGACAGCGGAAGCTCTTAATAATCACCTGAGAATAAACATGCTTAAAACGTCAACAAAAATGTTGGTGAGTTATAGGTTTAACCTATATATATCAAATCATAATAATAGACCACAAGATTTCATATTTCAATACACATCCCATACATAGAGATAAAAATCATTCATATGGTGAACACCTGGTAACCGACATTAACAAGATGCATATATAAGAATATCCCCATCATTCCGGGACACCCTTCGGATATGATATAAATTTCGAAGTACTAAAGCATCCGGTACTTTTGGATGGGGTTTGTTAGGCCCAATAGATCTATCTTTAGGATTCGCGTCAATTAGGGTGTCTGTTCCCTAATTCTTAGATTACCAGACTTAATAAAAAGGGGCATATTCGATTTCGATAATTCAACCATATAATGTAGTTTCGATTACTTGTGTCTATTTCGTAAAACATTTATAAAAATTGCGCATGTATTCTCAGCCCAAAAATATAAAGGGTAAAAAGGCAAATGAAACTCACTTTCACAGATTTTTACTTCGTCGGGAATTAAGACTTGGCCACTGGTTGATTCACGAACCTATAACAATATATACATATATATCAAAGTATGTTCAAAATATATTTACAACACTTTTAATATATTTTGATGTTTTAAGTTTATTAAGTCAGCTGTCCTCGTTAGTAAACTACAACTAGTTGTCCACAGTTAGATGTACAGAAATAAATCGATAAATATTATCTTGAATCAATCCACGACCCAGTGTATACGTATCTCAGTATTGATCACAACTCAAACTATATATATTTTGGAATCAACCTCAACCCTGTATAGCTAACTCCAACATTCACATATAGAGTGTCTATGGTTGTTCCGAAATATATATAGATGTGTCGACATGAAAGGTCAAAACATTGTATACGTGTCTATGGTATCTCAAGATTACATAATATACAATACAAGTTGATTAAGTTATGGTTGGAATAGATTTGTTACCAATTTTCACGTAGCTAAAATGAGAAAAATTATCCAATCTTGTTTTACCCATAACTTCTTCATTTTAAATCCGTTTTGAGTGAATCAAATTGCTATGGTTTCATATTGAACTCTATTTTATGAATCTAAACAGAAAAGTATAGGTTTATAGTCGGAAAAATAAGTTACAAGTCATTTTTGTAAAGGTAGTCATTTCAGTCGAAAGAACGACGTCTAGATGACCATTTTAGAAAACATACTTCCACTTTGAGTTTAACCATAATTTTTGGATATAGTTTCATGTTCATAAAAAAAAATCATTTTCTCAGAATATAAACTTTTAAATCTAAGTTTATCATAGTTTTTAATTAACTAACCCAAAACAGCCCGCGGTGTTATTACGACGGCGTAAATCCGGTTTTACGGTGTTTTTCGTGTTTCCAGGTTTTAAATCATTAAGTTAGCATATCATATAGATATAGAACATGTGTTTAGTTGATTTTAAAAGTCAAGTTAGAAGGATTAACTTTTGTTTGCGAACAAGTTTAGAATTAACTAAACTATGTTCTAGTGATTACAAGTTTAAACCTTCGAATAAGATAGCTTTATATGTATGAATCGAATGATGTTATGAACATCATTACTACCTTAATTTCCTTGGATAAACCTACTGAAAAAGAGAAAAATGGATCTAGCTTCAACGGATCCTTGGATGGCTCGAAGTTCTTGAAGCAGAATCATGACACGAAAACAAGTTCAAGTAAGATCATCACATGAAATAAGATTGTTATAGTTATAGAAGTTGAACAAAAGTTTGAATATGATTATTACCTTGTATTAGAATGATAACCTACTGTAAGAAACAAATATTTCTTGAGGTTGGATGATCACCTTACAAGATTGGAAGTGAGCTAGCAAACTTGAAAGTATTCTTGATTTTATGTAACTAGAACTTGTAGAATATATGAAGAACACTTAGAACTTGAAGATAGAACTTGAGAGAGATCAATTAGATGAAGAAAATTGAAGAATTAAAGTGTTTTTAGGTGTTTTTGGTCGTTGTTGTATGGATTAGATATAAAGGATATGTAATTTTGTTTTCATGTAAATAAGTCATGAATGATTACTCATATTTTTGTAATTTTATGAGATATTTCATGCTAGTTGCCAAATGATGGTTCCCACATGTGTTAGGTGACTCACATGGGCTGCTAAGAGCTGATCATTGGAGTGTATATACCAATAGTACATACATCTAAAAGCTGTGTATTGTACGAGTACGAATACGGGTGCATACGAGTAGAATTATTGATGAAACTGAACGAGGATGTAATTGTAAGCATTTTTGTTAAGTAGAAGTATTTTGATAAGTGTATTGAAGTCTTTCAAAAGTGTATAAATACATATTAAAACACTACATGTATATACATTTTAACTGAGTCGTTAAGTCATCGTTAGTCGTTACATGTAAGTGTTGTTTTGAAACCTTTAGGTTAATGATCTTGTTAAATGTTGTTAACCCAATGTTTATAATATCAAATGAGATTTTAAATTATTATATTATCATGATATTATCATGTATGAATATCTCTTAATATGATATATATACATTAATGTCTTTACAACGATAATCGTTACATATATGTCTCGTTTAAAAATCATTAAGTTAGTAGTCTTGTTTTTACATATGTAGTTCATTGTTAATATACTTAATGATATGTTTACTTATCATAGTATCATGTTAACTATATATATATCCATATATATGTCATCATATTATTTTTACAAGTTTTAACGTTCGTGAATCACCGGTCAACTTGGGTGGTCAATTGTCTATATGAAACATATTTCAATTAATCAAGTCTTAACAAGTTTGATTGCTTAACATGTTGGAAACATTTAATCATGTAAATATCAATCTCAATTAATATATATAAACATGGAAAAGTTCGGGTCACTACAGTACCTACCCGTTAAATAAATTTCGTCCCGAAATTTTAAGCTGTTGAAGTTGTTGACGAATCTTCTGGAAATAGATGCGGGTATTTCTTCTTCATCTGATCTTCACGCTCCCAGGTGAACTCGGGTCCTCTACGAGCATTCCATCGAACCTTAACAATTGGTATCTTGGTTTGCTTAAGTCTTTTAACCTCACGATCCATTATTTCGACGGGTTCTTCGATGAATTGAAGTTTTTTGTTGATTTGGATTTCATCTAACGGAATAGTGAGATCTTCTTTAGCAAAACATTTTTTCAAATTCGAGACGTGGAAAGTGTTATGTACAGCCGTGAGTTGTTGAGGTAACTCAAGTCGGTAAGCTACTGGTCTGACACGATCAATAATCTTGAATGGTCCAATATACCTTGGATTTAATTTCCCTCGTTTACCAAATCGAACAACGCCTTTCCAAGGTGCAACTTTAAGCATGACCGTCTCTCTAATTTCAAATTCTATATCTTTTCTTTTAATGTCAGCATAGCTCTTTTGTCGACTTTGGGCGGTTTTCAACCGTTGTTGAATATGGATGATCTTCTCGGTAGTTTCTTGTATAATCTCAGGACCCGTAATCTGTCTATCCCCCACTTCACTCCAACAAATCGGAGACCTGCACTTTCTACCATAAAGTGCTTCAAACGGCGCCATCTCAATGCTTGAATGGTAGCTGTTGTTGTAGGAAAATTCTGCTAACGGTAAATGTCGATCTCAACTGTTTCCGAAATCAATAACACATACTCGTAGCATGTCTTCAAGCATTTGTATTGTCCTTTTGCTCTGCCCATCAGTTTGTGGATGATAGGCAGTACTCATGTCTAGACGAGTTCCTAATGCTTGCTGTAATGTCTGCCAGAATCTTGAAATAAATCTGCCATCCCTATCAGAGATAATAGAGATTGGTATTCCATGTCTGGAGACGACTTCCTTCAAATACAGTCGTGCTAACTTCTCCATCTTATCATCTTCTCTTATTGACAGGAAGTGTGCTGATTTGGTGAGACGATCAACTATTACCCAAATAGTATCAAAACCACTTGCAGTCCTTGGAAATTTAGTGATGAAATCCATGGTAATGTTTTCCCATTTCCATTCCAGGATTTCGGGTTGTTGAAGTATACCTGATGGTTTCTGATGCTCAGCTTTGACCTTAGAACACGTCAAACATTCTCCTACGTATTTAGCAACATCGGCTTTAATACCCGACCACCAAAAATGTTTCTTGAGATCCTTGTACGTCTTCCCCGTTCCAGGATGTATTGAGTATCTGGTTTTATGAGCTTCTCTAAGTACCATTTCTCTCATATCTCCAAATTTTGGTACCCAAATCCTTTTAGCCCTATACCGGGTTCCGTCTTCCCGAATATTACGATGCTTCTCCGATCCTTTGGGTATTTCATCCTTTAAATTTCCTTCTTTTAAAACTCCTTGTTGCGCCTCCTTTATTTGAGTAGTAAGGTTATTATGAATCATTATATTCATAGATTTTACTCGAATGGGTTCTCTGTCCTTCCTGCTCAAGGCATCGGCTACCACATTTGCCTTCCCCTAGTGGTAATGAATCTCAAAGTCGTAATCATTCAATAATTCAATCCACCTACGCTGCCTCATATTCAGTTGTTTCTGATTAAATATGTGTTGAAGACTTTTGTGGTCGGTATATATAATACTTTTGACCCCATATAAGTAGTGCCTCCAAGTCTTTAATGCAAAAACAACCTCGCCTAATTCCAAATCATGCGTCGTATAATTTTGCTCGTAAATCTTCAATTGTCTAGATGAATAAGCAATCACCTTCGTCCGTTACATTAATACACAACCGAGACCTTGTTTTGATGCGTCACAATAAATCACAAAATCATCATTCCCTTCAGGCAATGACAATATAGGTGCCGTAGTTAGCTTTTTCTTCAATAATTGAAATGCCTTCTCTTGTTCATCCTTCCATTCAAATTTCTTCCCTTTATGCGTTAATGCAGTCAAGGGTTTTGCTATTTTGGAGAAATCTTGGATGAATCTTCTGTAGTAACCAGCCAATCCTAAAAATTGGCGTATGTGTTTCGGAGTTTTCGGGGTTTCCCACTTTTCAACAGTTTCTATCTTTGCCGGATCCACCTTAATACCTTCTTTGTTCACTATGTGACCGAGGAATTGAACTTCTTCCAACCAAAATGCACACTTTGAAAACTTAGCGTACAATTCTTCCTTCCTCAATACTTCTAAAACCTTTCTCAAATGTTCACCGTGTTCTTGGTCATTCTTTGAGTAAATAAGTATGTCATCAATGAAAACAATGACAAACTTGTCAAGGTATGGTCCACACACTCGGTTCATAAGGTCCATGAACACAGCTGGTGCATTAGTTAAACCAAACGGCATGACCATAAACTCGTAATGACCGTAACGTGTTCTGAAAGCAGTCTTTGGAATATCATCTTCTTTCACCCCCATTTGATGATACCCGGAACGTAATTCAATCTTTGAATAAACAGACGAGCCTTGTAGTTGATCAAATAAGTCGTCGATTCTCGGTAGTGGGTAGCGGTTCTTGATGGTAAGTTTGTTCAACTCTCGGTAGTCGATACACAACCTGAATGTACCATCTTTCTTCTTGACAAACAAAACAGGAGCTCCCCACGGTGATGCGCTTGGTCGAATGAAACCACGCTCTAAAAGTTCTTGTAATTGGCTTTGCAGTTCTTTCATCTCGCTGGGTGCGAGTCTGTAAGGAGCACGAGCTATTAGTGCAGCTCCTGGTACAAGATCTATTTGAAATTCAACGGATCGATGTGGGGGTAATCCCGGTAATTCTTTCGGAAATACATCGGGAAATTCTTTTGCAATGGGAACATCATTGATGCTCTTTTCTTCAGTTTGTACTTTCTCGACGTGTGCTAGAACAGCATAGCAACCTTTTCTTATTAGTTTTTGTGCCTTCAAATTACTAATAAGATGTAGCTTCGTGTTTCCCTTTTCTCCGTACACCATTAAGGGTTTTCCTTTTTCTCGTATAATGCGAATTGCATTTTTGTAACAAACGATCTATGCTTTCACTTCTTTCAACCAGTCCATACCGATTATCACATCAAAACTCCCTAACTCTACTGGTATCAAATCAATCTTAAATGTTTCGCTAACCAGTTTAATTTCTCGATTCCGACATATATTATCTGCTGAAATTAATTTACCATTTGCTAATTAGAGTAAAAATTTACTATCCAAAGGCGTCAATGGACAACTTAATTTAGCACAAAAATCTCTACTCATATAGCTTCTATCCGCACCCGAATCAAATAAAACGTAAGCAGATTTATTGTCAATAAGAAACGTACCCGTAACAAGCTCCGGGTCATCCTGTGCCTCTGCCGCATTAATATTGAAAGCTCTTTCGCAGCCTTGTCCATTCGTGTTCTCCTGGTTTGGGCAATTTCTAATAATGTGGCCCGGTTTTCCACATTTATAACAAACTACATTGGCATAACTTGCTCCGACACTACTTGCTCCGCCATTACTCATTCCGACACCATTTGTTCCTTTCGTTCTATTAACCCCTGGTCCGTAGACCTCACACTTCGCCGCGCTATGACCATTTCTTTTACACTTGTTGCAAAATTTGGTGCAGAACCCCGAGTGATACTTTTCACACCTTTGACATAGCTGCTTCTAATTGTTGTTGTTGTTGCGGTTATTATTGTTGTTGGGATGATTGTTGTAGTTGCTGTTGTTGTTGTTGTTGTTGTTGTTGTTGTTGTTGTTGTTGTTGTTGTTGTTGTTGTTGTTGTTGTTGTTGGGCCGGTTGTTGTAGTTGCGATTGATGTTGCGATTGTTGGGATAATTGTTGCGATTATTGTTGTAATTGCTGTTGTTGTTGTATTGGTGATTCTTATCACCATTTTCCTCCCACTTTCTTTTGACTTGCTTCACATTGGCCTCTTCAGCAGTCTGTTCTTTAATTCTTTCTTCAATCTGGTTCACTAGTTTGTGAGCCATTCTACATGCCTGTTGTATGGAGGCGGGCTCGTGTGAACTTATATCTTCTTGGATTCTTTCCGGTAATCCTTTCACAAACGCGTCGATCTTCTCTTCCCCATCTTCGAATGCTCCCGGACACAATAGGCACAATTCTGTGAATCGTCTTTCGTACGTGGTAATATCAAATCCTTGGGTTCGTAACCCTTTAAGTTCTGTCTTGAGATTATTGACCTCAGTTCTGGGACGGTACTTCTCGTTCATCAAGTGCTTGAATGCTGACCACGGTAGTGCGTATGCATCGTCTTGTCCCACTTGCTCTAGATAGGTATTCCACCATGTTAACGCAGAACCTGTGAAGGTATGCGTAGCGTACTTCACTTTGTCCTCTTTAGTACACTTACTTATGGCAAACACCGATTCGACCTTCTCGGTCCACCGTTTCAATCCGATCGGTCCTTCGGTTCCATCAAATTCCAAATGTTTGCAGGCAGTGAATTGTTTGTAGGTGCATCCTAAACGATTTCCTGTACTGCTAGATCCAAGGTTATTGTTGGTATGTAGCGCAGCCTGTACTGCGGCTATGTTTGAAGCTAGAAAAGTACGGAATTCCTCTTCATTCATATTCACGGTGTGTCGAGTAGTCGGTGCCATTTCCTTCAAAATAGTCAAATGGAACAAGTTAATCATACAGAATATTAAGAGTAGTTAATAGTATTTTGTAGCATAATATGAACTCATTTATAAAAGCTTTTTCTTCATATTAGCGTTTTATAAGTTTAAATTCGGGTAGTACCTACCCGTTAAGTTCATACTTAGTAGCTAATATACAATTCAACTACTACAATTCTATATGAAAAACTGATTATAATAATATTTCGCGCTCAAACTTTTACACAATATTTTACAAACTTATAATACCGCTTATTTTACATATAGCATGAAATATAGCACACAATAAATTTGATACAAGATGGTTGTGAAGATAATTCTAGCTAGTACACAAGTCGTTCAGCAAAGGCAATAAAGACACGTAATTCATACGTCCAGAAACAAGTCATGCATTCTGGTTTTACTAGGATTACTTCCCATCCTTGGTCTTGTGGAACATAACCGTTATGGCCGTTGATAAGATAGCGTGTTGTAACGTCGTCAAAGGGATGAGGGTTACGTAATGTCCAACAGTCCCATAACAATCTAAAAACCTCATTTCTTACCCCAATTACTGACTCCGTCACTTGTGGGAACGTTTTGTTTAATAGTTGTAGCCCGATGTTCTTGTTCTCACTTTGGTGAGAAGCGAACATTGCTAATCCGTAAGCATAACATGCTTCTTTATGTTGCATGTTAGCCGCTTTTTCTAAATCACGAAGTCCAATATTCGGATATATTGAGTCAAAATAATTTCTTAACCCATTGCGTAAAATAGCATTTGGGTTCCCCGCAATATATGCGTCAAAGTAAACACATCGTAACTTATGGATTTCCCAATGTGATATCCCCCATCTTTCGAACGAAATCCTTTTATAAACCAAGGCATTCTTGGAACGTTCTTCGAATGTCTTACAAACTGATCTCGCCTTAAATAGTTGTGCCGAAGAATTCTGACCGACTCTAGACAAGATTTCATCAATCATGTCTCTGGGTAGGTCTCTTAAAATATTGGGTTGTCTATCCATTTTGTGTTTTTATAATGTAAAATAGACAAGAGTTAGATTCATAAAAAAAATACTTATTAATACAAGCAATTTTTACATATATCATAAAGCATAAGCACACTATATTACATATATTACACCACACGAATACAACTATCTTATTCCGACTCGCTTGTTTCTTCTTCTTCGGTTTTGGTTCGTTTTGCCAAGTTTCTAGGGATATATGATGTTCCCCTAATACGGAATCCGATTCATCGGAGAATTGGTAATCCTCCCAATATTTTACTTCCTTGGCGGAAACACCATTGACCATAATTAACATTGGTCGGTTGGTTGAGGATTTTCTTTTACTTGACCGTTTTATTATTTCCCCCACCGGTTCTATTTCTTCATCCGGTTTCGATTCTTCTTCCGGTTCCGACTCTTCTTCCGGTTCCTCTTCGAGAACTTGTGAATCAGTCCACGAATCATTCCAATTTACATTTGACTCTTCATTATTATTAGGTGAGTCAATGGGACTTGTTCTAGAGGTAGACATCTATCACATAATATCAAACGCGTTAAGAGATTAATATATCACATAATATTCACATGTTAAAAATATATAGTTTCCAACAAAATTTGTTAAGCAATCATTTTTCAAGTAAACACGGTCGAAGTCCAGACTCACTAATGCATCCTAACAAACTCGATAAGACACACTAATGCAAAATTCTGGTTCTCTAAGACCAACGCTCAGATACCAACTGAAATGTCCCGTTCTTATTGATTAAAAACGTTCCATATTAATTGATTTCGTTGCGAGGTTTTGACCTCTAAATGAGACATTTTTCAAAGACTGCATTCATTTTAAAACAAACCATAACCTTTATTTCATCAATAAAGGTTTAAAAAGCTTTACGTAGATTATCAAATAATGATAATCTAAAATATCCTGTTTACACACGACCATTACATAATGGTTTACAATACAAATATGTTACAACAAAATAAGTTTCTTGAATGCAGTTTTTACACAATATCATACAAGCATGGACTCCAAATCTCGTCCTTATTTAAGTATGCGACATCGGAAGCTCTTAATAATCACCTGAGAATAAACATGCTTAAAACGTCAACAAAAATGTTGGTGAGTTATAGGTTTAACCTATATATATCAAATCATAATAATAGACCACAAGATTTCATATTTCAATACACATCCCATACATAGAGAAAAATATCATTCATATGGTGAACACCTGGTAACCGACATTAACAAGATGCATATATAAGAATATCCCCATCATTCCGGGACACCCTTCGGATATGATATAAATTTTGAAGTACTAAAGCATCCGGTACTTTGGATGGGGTTTGTTAGGCCCAATAGATCTATCTTTAGGATTCGCGTCAATTAGGGTGTATGTTCCCTAATTCTTAGATTACCAGACTTAATAAAAAGGGGCATATTCGATTTCGAAAATTCAACCATAGAATGTAGTTTCACGTACTTGTGTCTAATTTGTAAATCATTTATAAAACCTGCATTTATTCTCATCCCAAAAATATTAGATTTTAAAAGTGGGACTATAACTCACTTTCACATATTTTTACTTCGTCGGGAAGTAAGACTTGGCCACTGGTTGATTCACGAACCTATAACAATATATACATATATATCAAAGTATGTTCAAAATATATTTACAACACTTTTAATATATTTTGATGTTTTAAGTTTATTAAGTCAGTTGTCCTCGTTAGTAACCTACAACTAGTTGTCTACAGTTAGATGTACAGAAATAAATCGATAAATATTATCTTGAATCAATCCACGACCCAGTGTATACGTATCTCAGTATTGATCACAACTCAAACTATATATATTTTGGAATCAACCTCAACCCTGTATAGCTAACTCCAACATTCACATATAGAGTGTCTATGGTTGTTCCGAAATATATATAGATGTGTCGACATGATAGGTCGAAACATTGTATACGTGTCTATGGTATCTCAAGATTACATAATATACAATACAAGTTGATTAAGTTATGGTTGGAATAGATTTGTTACCAATTTTCACGTAGCTAAAATGAGAAAAATTATCCAATCTTGTTTTACCCATAACTTCTTCATTTTAAATCCGTTTTGAGTGAGTCAAATTGCTATGGTTTCATATTGAACTCTATTTTATGAATCTAAACAGAAAATGTATAGGTTTATAGTCGGAAAAATAAGTTACAAGTCGTTTTTGTAAAGGTAGTCATTTCAGTCGAAAGAACGACGTCTAGATGACCATTTTAGAAAACATACTTCCACTTTGAGTTTAACCATAATTTTTGGATATAGTTTCATGTTCATAATAAAAATCATTTTCTCAGAATAACAACTTTTAAATCAAATTTTATCATAGTTTTTAATTAACTATCCCAAAACAGCCCGCGGTGTTACTACGACTGCGTAAATCCGGTTTTACGGTGTTTTTCGTGTTTCCAAGTTTTAAATCATTAAGTTAGCATATCATATAGATATAGAACATGTGTTTAGTTGATTTTAAAAGTCAAGTTAGAAGGATTAACTTTTGTTTGCGAACAAGTTTAGAATTAACTAAACTATGTTCTAGTGATTACAAGTTTAAACCTTCGAATAAGATAGCTTTATATGTATGAATCGAATGATGTTGTGAACATCATTACTACCTTAAGTTCCTTGGATAAACCTACTGGAAAAGAGAAAAATGGATCTAGCTTCAACGGATCCTTGGATGGCTCGAAGTTCTTGAAGCAGAATCATGACACGAAAACAAGTTCAAGTAAGATCATCACTTGAAATAAGATTGTTATAGTTATAGAAGTTGAACCAAAGTTTGAATATGATTATTACCTTGTATTAGAATGATAACCTACTGTAAGAAACAAAGATTTCTTGAGGTTGGATGATCACCTTACAAGATTGGAAGTGAGATAGCAAACTTGAAAGTATTCTTGATTTTATGTAACTAGAACTTGTAGAATATATGAAGAACACTTAGAATTTGAAGATAGAACTTGAGAGAGATCAATTAGATGAAGAAAATTGAAGAATGAAAGTGTTTGTAGGTTTTTTTGGTCGTTGGTGTATGGATTAGATATAAAGGATATGTAATTTTGTTTTCATGTAAATAAGTCATGAATGATTACTCATATTTTTGTAATTTTATGAGATATTTCATGCTTGTTGCCAAATGATGGTTCCCAAATGTGTTAGGTGTCATACCCCGTCCTAATCCATTCGGACGAAGTCCACATCGATTATAAATGATTCACAACAGTTGATTACATCGCGAGGTACTTGACCTCTATATGATACATTTTACCAACATTGTATTCGTTTTTGAAAAGACAATCCTTCATTACATTGAAATTTGATGGCATGCATACCATATCATAATATATCTAACTATAATTGACTTAATAATAATCTTGATGAACTCGACGACTCGAATGCAACGTTTTTTGAAATATGTCATGAATGACTCCAAGTAATGTCTCTAATATGAGCAAATGCACAGCGGAAGATTTCTTTCATACCTGAGAATAAACATGCTTTAAAGTGTCAACCAAAAGGTTGGTGAGTTCATTAGTTTAACACAAATAATCATTTCCATTATTTTAATAGACCACAAGATTTCATATTTCAATCCACATCCCATACATAGAGATAAAAATCATTCAGATGGGTTGAACACCTGGTAACCGACATTAACAAGATGCATATATATAAGAATATCCCCATCATTCCGGGATCCTCCATCGGACATGATATAAATTTCGAAGTACTAAAGCATCTGGTACTTTGGATGGGGCTTTTTGGGCCCGATAGATCTATCTTTAGAGTTCGCGTCAATTAGGGTGTCTATTCCCTAATTCTTAGATTACCAGACTTAATAAAAAGGGGCATATTCAGTTTCGATCATTCAACCATAGAACGTAATTTCGATTACTTGTGTCTATTTCGTAAAACAGTTATAAAAGTTGCGCATGTATTCTCAGCCCAAAAATGTAATGAGTAAAAAGGGAGCAAATGAAACTTACCATATGTATTTTGTAGTAAAAATACATATAACGACAATGGACAAAAGTAGGGTTGGCTTCGGATTCACGAACCTATATCATTTGTATATTTATTAATATACATAATTGTAATTGTACAAATTTGTATATATAATCAGTTTTGTATTGAGATTAATATTTATATATAATTTCATTAATATGTATAATGTATTATAATACTTATTTGATATATATATTTTCGTTAACGTTATAACAATATCATTTGTATTATATTAGTTAAACATAATATTATGTAATTTTAATATACTTATGTAGTAAATATATATAAATATCTTTTGTTTACAAAAATTAATAATTGTAATAATACCGGGTTAAGAATAATAATAATAATAATAATAATAATAATAATAATAATAATAATAATAATAATAATAATAATAATAATAATAATGAATTACTACCTTTAAATGAGTTAATAAACCTTCATAAAAATAAAGTGCCACAGCCCGGGTTCGAACTCGAGACCTCTCGCTTATCCCACAACACTCCTAAACCATCCAAGCAAATATGTTGTTCTTAAATTATGCACGAGTTATAAATAGTTAACCCGTATTAATTTTTCTGCCCTTCACCTTCTTTCAGCCCAAAAGCCTGTCCTCAAGCCCAATACTACTTCGACCCATCAATAACTTTTCGGCCCAACTAGGATTATCAGACTTAATGGATCTATAGGCCCATTGTGTCATGTATTTGTGTTTAAGCTAAAACTTGTAAATGAACTCCTGGAGTAATAATAATTCACCAGTCGCCATCATCATATTCACGGGTTCAATATCATCAAGTGGTCATCTTCTCCAATCATGTTGTCATCATCATTTATCTTAACATCCTCCATCATCAATACCTTCATGTCGTTACTGTAGCAACAACATAAACAGGGAGCAGAGGTGTTTTGTCATAAAATGGAGCACAACAGTAGCAGTAACAACGACTTACATCAGTGATTGAGGCCGTGGTTTGTTCTCGGCCAGTATTAGAAAAGCAGTGGGGCAGTTAAATCGTGAAACAGGAAAAAAAAAACGGTAGCGACTGCAGTAGTACTTTCGGAATGAAATCTTAACCAAAATGGCGGTTTATGATGGTATTTTTGGGTAGTGTATCACGGCAGTAAACAGCAACGCAAGCGACAGAAACATAAATGAAAACGTAATGGGTTTCGGTTACAAGCATTAAGAGAGCGAGAGGGAAAGGATGAGAGATAAAGAGATAAGGGTTTACGGTTTGGTTGATCATGGGTGACAGTTATTCATGGTGGCGATTTGGTGGTTGTAGTAGGGTGGTGGTGACGGGTTAATGGTTGTGATAAAACCGATGGTGTTTGATCATGGTTAAGAGAGAGAAGGATGGACGAAAGAGAGGGAAAAGATAAAGAAAAGTGGCGATGGTTTCATGGTGATTATCATAGGACGAAGGTGATGATGGTTGTGAACAAACAACACAAAGGTGGTGATGATGAAAATGAGCCGTAGGTTGTGGGTGTTGGTGGGTATCGTTTGAAAAAGAAAAACAGTAGCAGTTACCATGGTGGTTCATAATGGTTAGCGGTCCTAAGTGGTGATGATGAAGAAGTATGAAGTAATATATATGAGTTTGTGTGTGTGGTTGTATTACTTTCGATAGTTTTTACGTACAATTCCATATGCAGAACCATATGTACGTATGCATATATATCAACTACATATATAATTATATCTATCAATTTTAACTTTATCATAATATAATAATAGTAATGTAACACTTGAATTCAAAAGGGAAACGTACAGGAAATGTGAAATGAAACTTAAAAACAGTAGAGAAATAGTAAAGCAGCCTTTTCATTTAACTTATACTACCGACAATTTTAATAGGAATATTTTATTGTACCCCGTTGATAATTAGTGGCGGATAAAAGTCTTTCAGAAAAATCCCAAATTTTTAAATTAAATTCCTTTATTTATTTCAGTCATTATGGTATAAAATTTGATCATTAATTTATTAAATAAAAAATACATCATTTGTCCCTCTCAATTCTGGGTAAAATATAAAAAGTCTTAAAATTTAATAACTAGATCCTAAATACATTTTTAGTAAGCCTAAAATTTATAGAACTCATTTACGAATCACCGTTTATTTTTAAATCATACAAGTTGGAAATTTAACTTGTCTAAATAATCAATGAATGTTAACGAGTGCTTCTATCGTTCACTTAACTAATTTAATATACATAAACACGTTTTAAATACACGATGCAAGTTATGTGTATATATATATATTATATATATATATATATATATATATATATATATATATATATATATATATATATATATATATATATATATATATATATATATATATATATATATATATATATATATATATATATATATATATAAACATTTGTATATATTCAAATTCATTCTTTAAAAGGTTTTACCTATAACATAAACGTTTTCAATAATATGAAACTAAATAATTATCTTATCAAAGACATGTGGCAATCATTGCATTGAAAGTTAAGCAGGAAACTCTACTAACATTTGTCTGGTTCTTGTTAATTAACACTTTCGTTCTTTCATGTAAATCACTTTACCATTTTCCGAATATTGTTAAAAAGAACAGATTTCTTAAATCATAATGGACCTCATAACAGAGACTCGTAACCATACAATGTATCTGATAAATCAATCATTTGATATTATCTTTTAATCTCGTCGATAACTATAATAAACTTATATTGAAACAAAAATCTGTTTATGTAAAGTATTATATATTTAATACTTTGTTAATGTTTTCAATTAATAAGTATATATTATATATACATATTTATATACACATAAATGTTCGTGAATCGTCAGGCATGGTCAAAGGGTAATTGATTACATGAATATAGATTTCAAAACTTTCGAGACTCAACATTACAGATTTTGCTTATCGTGTCGGAAATATATAAAGATTAAAGTTTAAATTTGATCGGAAATTTCCGGGTCATCACAGTACCTACCCGTTAAAGAAATTTTGTACCGAAATTTGAGTGAGGTCGTCATGGCTAACAATAAATATGTTTTCCTGACGAATATTAGCTGATAATTAGAGGTTTATAAGTATTGAATAATACAGATAAAATAATTTGATTATTCGAAGAGCACGAATGAAGCTATCATAAAAGAGTGAAATGAAATAATGAAATTTCGTTTTAACATTTGACGTTATCGTGGTTGAATTTTGAAAGTAAGGTGCATCTTAACTTTTGACGTAGTCACGATTGAATTTAGAGAACAGGATGCGTCTTAACTTTTGACGTTGTCTTGGTTGAATTCCGGAATTCAAGGGATTTGAAGAAAATCTTCGAAATCTATAAGATTTGATTCTTCGGTGAATAATGAAATTAGGATCTCTATAATTAAATACGGTGATCTACCTCGATTACTCTGTCTGATATTTCCATTATAAATTAAGCTCTTATGTTCTATTATTCTCACAATTCCTATACTTTCTTTCTTAGTTCATACATCTAAAAGATTGTGAAAATGCTTAATCCCGTTCTAATCCTTGATATTTTCCTAATTATCATTTCTGTCATCCTTATTTTCAATCTCCCTCCAGAAGAATCTATTTATTTCTATTATGCTCTTGGGATTATTGTATTTATAATCCTCCCGTGTCTTTATATTGCCATACATACTAATATCCACGGTTTGTAATATCGGTGTTGTCATTGGGCTTTATATTCTCCATTATATTTCGGAGCTTCATGCTTTCATCTTCTCTTCCCGTTCGCAAGTTAAGCGAATAATGGTCCGGAATTTGTAGATATGGATTTTGAAATTAACACAGTTAATGTTCTAAGAAGGGAATAGTAATGGTACGATCTTGCTTTGTCAAAGTACCAGAATATCTCGGAAAAGATAGAACTATCAATAAGATATATTCTTATTATGTTTAGAGATTGGGTAGAATGTAAGAGTCGTGTAAATGGCACATGATGAAGGTATGTTCTGTGAATCATCACGTTCCATTAAAAACTCAGCATGAATTACCATAATATAATCACGTTGATCAAGTGTCATTATATTATACTAACTCATGCATTAGTTCCCAACATTACTTCAATAACATTCATATTTTAAGCTTGAAAGTTTACAGAATATAGAAACTAACAGTTTCTATATGATGTAACACTGATAGCACGAAGAGATTAATGATTTCAGATAAGAACAGTTATGAAAATATCTTCAGAAATATGGAGGATATTTATAATGAAAGATACGATAATATCTCGGAATATCTAAGATCAGAGGATGATAGAAACTATTGTCTATAGGGGTTTAGAGTAAGGAGCAAGATATTCTCTAAAGACTTTAGTAGACATTGAATCATTTGGATTCTTTGAAGTCAAACTTATTCTTTGTGATTTGTCCACTGCTTTCTTCATAGTTTCATATAATCTGCTTTTTGGTACTAAATTTTCTATTGAGTGTTTCCAATACTCCATTCTTTATCATTAAACTTTCGACGGTTAAGGTAGTGTACAGTTTTGCTGCTGTATTCAGCTTTTCAAAATTAATTCACAGACTGGGTGCTTTTCAGAATTTCAGAATGGAAGACCATAGTTCTAAGAGATAAATATTATATGGATACATATGACTGTTGATGTGGAAACGTTGCGAGACTCACAATACAGATTTGCTGATTCCCGATAATTGGTATGACAATTCTTGTTATAAGATACGGATAGGGTTTCGATAGGGATAATGATTTTTCGGAAAATCAAAGATCAACGAAGTTGTTGGTAAGCTTACTGCTAATATGGTGAGATATAAACAGTTCCTCGGTAACGATGACGAAAAGACAACGTATATATCAAGGTTTCGAACGAGAAGTCGAAGTTGACTTGCTGGAGCTGTGACAAATTTGGCTAATTTGGAAAGGGATTGCAAAGTTATTTTTGCTAATAAATGCCAAAGGATCTGACGCGGTTACGTGTTAAACTTTTACACAGTTGTCGAGAGTTTCTCAGGTGCATAACTATATACATAAATCTTTCCTTCCGTAGATGAAGTGCGGTTGATTCATCCTCTCGATTGAGGTGTTTTCAAGAATCATGAAAGGTTTGAACGCTGTTGGTAATCGTCAAGATACAAATAAAATTTAAGATGAAATCAAGTGGCAAACTTGAAAAATTGTTTAGTTTCATATGTTATAGTCAATATTTTACTTCATTTTAATTGTCCAATGTTGGTAGTCCGCAGTTGGTAGTCCACAGTTAGCAATTCAATAATTCATACATAGTTTAATATATAATATTCGAATTAATTAATACGTATCGTGACCCGTATTCGTCTCAGACTCGATCACAACTCAAAGTATATATATTATTATAGAATCAACCTCAACCCTGTATAGAGAACTCGATCATTACTGCATATAGAGTGTCTATGGTGGTTCCAAATAATATATATAGATGCGTCGATATGATATGTCAAAACCTTGTATACGTGTCCCGATATTTAAAGTGCGTAAAATAAATAACAGAAATTAAATAACGATAAATAAAGTACGTAAAGTAAATAACAGAAATTAAATGATGATAAATAAAATTGCGAGAATGTAAATTGCGATAATTAAATTACGATAAATAAACTGCTATAAATAAAAATGTAATCAGTTAGCTAGGAACAGTTAGCTAGGATCTTGTTAGCGTGGTTTCTTAACAAAATTTCATGTTGTTAATTAGTCTGTTTCTAATCAATTTTTATTGTGTTTATTATTTCTTCATTATGCCACTTGTTGGATTCTGGTAAGTCAAAATCCAAATATGAAATTGAATTTGAATGAAAATGGTTATTCTGTGGTGAACGGATTCGTATATCGGTAGATGTAAATAGGATAGTAAATGACTGTTGAATCAGATTCGAAGAATTTACAGTGTAACTTATTAATGCCAAATCTAAATATTCCTCGGGTATTACCTAC
Organism: Rutidosis leptorrhynchoides; assembly: GCF_046630445.1. Taxonomy (NCBI): domain Eukaryota; kingdom Viridiplantae; phylum Streptophyta; class Magnoliopsida; order Asterales; family Asteraceae; genus Rutidosis; species Rutidosis leptorrhynchoides. The sequence continues at coordinate 77,489,217 of NC_092340.1, read as the reverse complement.
CCGTTAAAATATTTTCACCATTAACAGTTTGTACGATAAAAATTTTAATTACAATCTTTATAAAAACATATATACATATATATTTTCTTCAGACGTAATTATGAATTTATTGAGTCAATGAGATATTAAACTCATTTAGTTTACCATTCGAACTAGGATACATAATCTCTAAAACATTTAGAGATTACTTAATCGTCATGAAGAACGAAGATAATCGATGTAGAACGATACATAGAATGATGATTATACTTGAGGTACATAATGAGATGTTGAGGCATGGATTGTTGATTGTACTGGTGCTGTTACTGATGGTACTGTTGGTGCCGATGATGTTGCTGAAGCTGGTACATTTTGCACCATATTCTCCGAATTGATTATTCGAGCGTGAAGTTCGTTGACTTATTACTCCAGGATGATTGTCGATCGGAACGAGCGGATGAATAAGGTTCAGAATTGTGGATAGAATATAATCTTGTCGAGTTACCCTGGAAATGAGACTGAAAATGGTGTCTCGAACAGGTTTGCCGGTAAACGCTTCAGGTTCATTGTGAGGTGAATTCGATTGGTGGAAGGGATTGCCTTCTGTGCGTTTCCATTAATTAAATCGTCTACGACCCCATCAAATGAATTGATAATGGCTGATTGGTTGATTCATGACGATGATGCTGTTTTCGAAGTTTAGGTGGACATCTATGTCGGAATAGCTGTCGGAATAGCTATCAGAATCTGAGGGACTCGAACTGGTTACTGGATTCATCTTGTACTATCAGATGAAGGATTTTCGGTAAGAAATAGATTATAGTATGTAGATTAGTACCCTGCAATACATAATTTACATATGCATATATAATACTAAAATCCCATAAGTTACGGAGGAATCTACGGGAGTTGTCAGACAAAGTTACAGTAACAGATACGCTAAGATATGAAGTAGAAGATACGCTAAGATATGAATTTTTGTCTTTACACTATTCATGCAGTCTATGCAGTAAAATGTGTCTAGACTAAAAATGATAAGCAAGTGATTCTCTAAGAATGATAAGCAGGTAATTTTCGACACGAAATGATAAGCAAAACTTTTGACATGTAGACACGGTCGAAGTCCAGACACACTAATGCATCCTAACGACTTATCAGTTAGACACACTAATGCAGACTTGGTTCGCTAAGACCACCGCTCTGATACCAACTGTCATACCCCGTCCTAATCCATCCGGACGAAGTCCACATCGATTATAAACGATTCACAACAGTTGATTACATCGCGAGGTACTTGACCTCTATATGATACATTTTACAAACATTGTATTCGTTTTTGAAAAGACAATCCTTCATTACATCAAAATTTGATGGCATGCATACCATATCATAATATATCTAACTATAATTGACTTAATAATAATCTTGATGAACTCGACGACTCGAATGCAACGTTTTTTGAAATATGTCATGAATGACTCCAAGTAATGTCTCTAATATGAGCAAATGTACAGCGGAAGATTTCTTTCATACCTGAGAATAAACATGCTTTAAAGTGTCAACCAAAAGGTTGGTGAGTTCATTAGTTTAACACAAATAATCATTTCCATTATTTTAATAGACCACAAGATTTCATATTTCAATCCACATCCCATACATAGAGATAAAAATCATTCATATGGGTTGAACACCTGGTAACCGACATTAACAAGATGCATATATAAGAATATCCCCATCATTCCGGGATCCTCCATCGGACATGATATAAATTTCGAAGTACTAAAGCATCCGGTACTTTGGATAGGGCTTGTTGGGCCTGATAGATCTATCTTTAGAGTTCGCGTCAATTAGGGTGTCTGTTCCCTAATTCTTAGATTACCAGACTTAATAAAAAGGGGCATATTCAGTTTCGATCATTCAACCATAGAACGTAATTTCGATTACTTGTGTCTATTTCGTAAAACAGTTATAAAAGTTGCGCATGTATTCTCAGCCCAAAAATGTAATGAGTAAAAAGGGAGCAAATGAAACTCACCATATGTATTTTGTAGTAAAAATACATATAATGACAATGGACAAAAGTAGGGTTGGCTTCGGATTCACGAACCTATATCATTTGTATATTTATTAATATACATAATTGTAATTGTACAAATTTGTATATATAATCAGTTTTGTATTGAGATTAATATTTATATATAATTTCATTAATATGTATAATGTATTATAATACTTATTTGATATATATATTTTCGTTAACGTTATAACAATATCATTTGTATTATATTAGTTAAACATAATATTATGTAATTTTAATATACTTATGTAGTAAATATATATAAATATCTTTTGTTTACAAAAATTAATAATTGTAATAATACCGGGTTAAGAATAATAATAATAATAATAATAATAATAATAATAATAATAATAATAATAATAATAATAATAATAATAATAATAATAATAATAATAATGAATTACTACCTTTAAATGAGTTAATAAACCTTCATAAAAATAAAGTGCCACAGCCCGGGTTCGAACTCGAGACCTCTCGCTTATCCCACAACACTCCTAAACCATCCAAGCAAATATGTTGTTCTTAAATTATGCACGAGTTATAAATAGTTAACCCGTATTAATTTTTCTGCCCTTCACCTTCTTTCAGCCCAAAAGCCTGTCCCCAAGCCCAATACTACTTCGACCCATCAATAACTTTTTGGCCCAACTAGGATTATCAGACTTAATGGATCTATAGGCCCATTGTGTCATGTATTTGTGTTTAAGCTAAAACTTGTAAATGAACTCCTGGAGTAATAATAATTCACCAGTCGCCATCATCATATTCACGGGTTCAATATCATCAAGTGGTCATCTTCTCCAATCATGTTGTCATCATCATTTATCTTAACATCCTCCATCATCAATACCTTCATGTCGTTACTGTAGCAACAACATAAACAGGGAGCAGAGGTGTTTTGTCATAAAATGGAGCACAACAGTAGCAGTAACAATGACTTACATCAGTGATTGAGGCCGTGGTTTGTTCTAGGCCAGTATTAGAAAAGCAGTGGGGCAGTTAAATCGTGAAACAGGGAAAAAAACGGTAGCGACTGCAGTAGTACTTCCGGAATGAAATCTTAACCAAAATGGCGGTTTATGATGGTATTTTTGGGTAGTCTATCACGGCAGTAAACAGCAACACAAGCGACAGAAACATAAATGAAAACGTAATGGGTTTCGGTTACAATCATTAAGAGAGCGAGAGAGAAAGGATGAGAGATAAATAGATAAGGGTTTACGGTTTGGTTGATCATGGGTGACAGTTATTCATGGTGGTGATTTGGTGGTTGTAGTAGGGTGGTGGTGACGGGTTAATGGTTGTGATAAAACCGATGGTGTTTGATCATGGTTAAGAGAGAGAAGGATGGACGAAAGAGAGGGAAAAGAGAAAGAAAAGTGACGATGGTTTCATGGTGATTATCATAGGACGAAAGTGATGATGGTTGTGAACAAACAACACAAAGATGGTGATGATGAAAATGAGCCGTAGGTTGTGGGTGTTGGTGGGTATCGTTCGAAAAAGAAAAACTGTAGCAGTTACCATGGTGGTTCATAGTGGTTAGCGGTCCTAAGTGGTGATGATGAAGAAGTATGAAGTAATATATATGAGTTTGTGTGTGTGGTTGTATGACTTTCGATAGTTTTTACGTACAATTCCATATGCAGAACCATATGTACGTATGCATATATATCAACTACATATATAATTATATCTATCAATTTTAACTTTATCATAATATAATAATAGTAATGTAACACTTGAATTCAAAAGGGAAACGTACAGGAAATGTGAAATGAAACTTAAAAACAGTAGAGAAATAGTAAAGCAGCCTTTTCATTTAACTTATACTACCGACAATTTTAATAGGAATATTTTATTGTACCCCGTTGATAATTAGTGGCGGATAAAAGTCTTTCAGAAAAATCCCAAATTTTTAAATTAAATTCCTTTATTTATTTCAGTCATTATGGTATAAAATTTGATCATTAATTTATTAAATAAAAAATACATCATTTGTCCCTCTCAATTCTGGGTAAAATATAAAAAGTCTTAAAATTTAATAACTAGATCCTAAATACATTTTTAGTAAGCCTAAAATTTATAGAACTCATTTTCGAATCACCGTTTATTTTTAAATCATATAAGTTGGAAATTTAACTTGTCTAAATAATCAATGAATGTTAACGAGTGCTTCTATCATTTACTTAACTAATTTAATATACATAAACACGTTTTAAATACACGATGCAAGTTATGTGTATATATATATATATATATATATATACATATATATATATATACATATATATATATACATATATATATATATATATATATATATATATATATATATATATATATATATATATATATATATATATATATATATATATATATAGTTCTAACAATTAACATTTGTATATATTCAAATTCATTCTTTAAAAGGTTTTACCTATAACATAAACGTTTTCAATAATATGAAACTAAATAATTATCTTATCAAAGACATGTGGCAATCATTGCATTGAAAGTTAAGCAGGAAACTCTACTAACATTTGTCTGGTTCTTGTTAATTAACACTTTCGTTCTTTCATGTAAATCACTTTACCATTTTCCGAATATTGTTAAAAAGAACAGATTTCTTAAATCATAGTGGACCTCATAACAGAGACTCGTAACCATACAATGTATCTGATAAATCAATCATTTGATATTATCTTTTAATCTCGTCGATAACTATAATAAACTTATATTGAAACAAAAATCTGTTTATGTAAAGTATTATATATTTAATACTTTGTTAATGTTTTCAATTAATAAGTATATATTATATATACATATTTATATACACATAAATGTTCGTGAATCGTCAGGCATGGTCAAAGGTTAATTGATTACATGAATATAGATTTCAAAACTTTCGAGACTCAACATTACAGATTTTGCTTATCGTGTCGGAAACATATAAAGATTAAAGTTTAAATTTGATCGGAAATTTCCGGGTCATCACATTAGGCGACTCACATGGGCTGCTAAGAGCAGATCATTGGAGTGTATATACCAATAGTACATACATCTAAACGCTGTGTATTGTACGAGTACGAATACGGGTGCATACGAGTAGAATTGTTGATGAAACTGAACGAGGATGTAATTGTAAGCATTTTTGTTAAGTAGAAGTATTTTGATAAGTGTATTGAAGTCTTTCAAAAGTGTATAAATACATATTAAAACACTACATGCATATACATTTTAACTGAGTCGTTAAGTCATCGTTAGTCGTTACATGTAAGTGTTGTTTTGAAACCTTTAGGTTAACGATCTTGTTAAATGTTGTTAACCCAATGTTTATAATATCAAATGAGATTTTAAATTATTATATTATCATGATATTATCATGTATGAATATCTCTTAATATGATATATATACATTAATGTCTTTACAACGATAATCGTTACATATATGTCTCGTTTAAAAATCATTAAGTTAGTAGTCTTGTTTTTACATATGTAGTTCATTGTTAATATAATTAATGATATGTTTACTTATCATAGTATCATGTTAACTATATATATATCTATATATATGTCACCATATTGTTTTTACAAGTTTTAACGTTCGTGAATCACCGGTCAACTTGGATGGTCAATTGTCTATATGAAACATATTTCAATTAATCAAGTCTTAACAAGTTTGATTGCTTAACATGTTGGAAACATTTAATCATGTAAATATCAATCTCAATTAATATATATAAACATGGAAAAGTTCGGGTCACTACAGTATTATACATAGATTTTTAGCTAATTCGATTACACAAAGAGGTAACAACAAGGAGAAAATGACCTTACACGATTTATTTTACCTTAAGTGCATTCAAAACACTAGAAGCTTTGTTAATATCCCCTACTGTGTTAATTTTTATTTGTCTAAGATGGTGGAAGGAATACAGGACGGTGGAATAATAGGAGGAGGTATTTTTGTTACTCTCATTGGAGAGTATTTACGTGTAGATAGGGAACAAGGGGGTCCACTGATGGTGTGTAGGGAACAGGATGAGACTTTAGGATTGCGGGTCTATCAAGGTGCAAAGGTATTAAAGAGCAGACGCAATCAGGCAGTACCATATCAGGGCCCTCATCCACAGGTAGAGAGATGTTCAGATGAGGAAATGGAGGAAGCGGATGACATTAGGGATGTCATTAGGGAGGCTGTTACTGACGTTTACCAGCGTATAGATGAGGTAGAAATGACAAACGAGGCTAGACATAGTCAGTACGAGCAGTGGCACGCCGAGAATGTGTACGAGCATTCCAGGCAATGACAGCATGATAGATGGCACTATCATCAGCATCAGATCATGAGCCAGCTATCATCTCAGGTACCAAATAACTACGTACCGACCCGACCTGCTTACTATCTGCCACACCAGCCCGATATGCGACCACCATTTACTCTCTACGACCCTAACCAAGCCTATCAGTACACCTATAACCAACCGTGGAACCCGACCGACGACATGAACTGGAACCCCTATCCATATTGATACAGTTCCCGTTGGTGATTTTTATCTTTTATTATTTTTATTTACTTATGTTTAAAACATATAATATTGTGATACTTTTATGTAATTTTTAACATTTTTTTATTTTTTTACTAATATTTCGTATTTATAATTTGAAAGTGGGATGTTAAGTCCCATTTCAAATTACCATGCATGTTATTATTTGTACGTATGTATATTATCAATTGTACACAACAGGGTAAAACAGTGCATTTTCAAAGACTGGCATTAAGTTCAGCAAAAGCAACTAATTTTGACGATAAGATGCAAAATATATGTGAAATAACAACTGCAGGAATGAACAAATGATGTGCACCATTTATCATTCAACATAAACAACAATATGTTTGGAAATTTGGTAAAATTTAATCATTTTTCTACGCTAATCACCCTCAATAATTTAAATTGTTACTGATTTCTTGCAAATGAGGACATTGCAAGATCTTAAGTGTGGGAAGGAGTTAAATTCTTTCGTATTTTTAAAATTTTTTGACTTATACACTTGGTTACCATTAAAAATACTAGTAACGCAGTAGTTGTATTAGAATCTAGTGCTCTCTGATAATAAAGAACAACCCTAGTCTTATATACTGACTACCCAATTCTAGTAAAATTTTTCAAAATTTTCAACTTAATGAACTCAAAATCATGTTTATACATATTTATGAACGATAAAACTAGGTGTTAACCCCGAAATTATTGTTACCTCGGAAAGGACATAAATTGAGAAACAACCCAAAATGCTTAAATTCATTTAAAATGGAATAGAGGAAAATAAAAAGGCAAAGAAAGAAAAATAAAAGCCAAGTGTGGAAAAAATTTACCAAGTTATTTAGAACATATGTCACATATTTTTGTACAAATAATTGAAGATACTTTTGTTTTGGACAATTTTATCAGTTTTACCCGATTTCTTATAATGTATTTGAAAGAAATGTGTCACTTGATTTAAAAGGAAGTAAAGTCTTCCGAGAAAAAAGACACGCGCTTCTTGATTTAGGTCAGGAAGTTGTCGTCCAGACCAGCTGTAGAGTCTACGAAAAACCTTGAAAAGTTTTCTCGAAAATCATGCTGGAAATCCACGGACCTCAGCATCAAACAGGGTCATCAAGTGGTCAGACTTATCCTAACCTTGAGAGGATCTGTCTCGTACAATGGGGAGACACCGTGCAAATTAGCTTATAAGACTAATGAATCAGATCCCCAGAAAGGATAATCTCCTTAAAGATCAAAAATCAGCTTTTAAGACTGATATTACTCAATCCTTGAGATTGACCTTAAAGATTGAGAATTACAAACTCATGGAATTCAATGATATCTAAACTCGAGCTTGAACGATAAAATATTTTGATAAAAATTACAAACCGATTTGTTTTCTGAAAACCCATTTTTAATGCGTTCTTTACCATTGAAGGTAAAATCCTAGGAATTCACCTAGAATTCATTAGGTCACCTGAACCAAATCGGGTGTCAACCGTAAGAACGGTGGTTGTATAGCATGGTCAAAGACAGGACCTTGTGCCAGACCGAAAAACTATAGGGTGATCTTTACTATTGCTCCTACAAAGGATAGTAATTGCATCTGACACGATATAGACCATAATCAAAATCATGTCATGGGACATTGCCTTAACAGTTGCTTGTTCAACACTTTCCTTTACAACCGAAAGGTAGTTTACCGAAAGGTAATATACGGAGCAAGTAAACTGGACGTGTTGCTTTCCTAATACAAGGTTAGCAAGTGGGTGACACAAAACCATAAGTTTTGAGCTAAAATTTTCAAATCTGAAACCCACAAAACCCACAAAAACAATTTTGCAAACACCGGTGTAGGGTCATTCCAGAAAACTTATCTAGGGTAAAAGCTAGATTGAATTTTCAAAAGATCAAATGTTTTCATAAAGATCCAATTTCCTAAAGGATCTAAATTTTTATAGTCATGTGTGACTGTAAACCACATCGTTACTATCATTGTTCATACCGCCGTATTAAAATCACTGATGTACAAAGTGTGAAGAATAAAGAAGTGATTCAAGTATGTTTTTATTTCAAGTTCTATATTGCTTGAGGACAAGCAACACTCAAGTGTGGGAATATTTGATAATGCTAAAAACAAACATATATTTCATAGCATTATCCCTCAAGAAAGACAAACTTTTAGTTGCAATTGTTCTATTTACAAGTGATATTTGTTTAAATATTAATGGGTGAATACAAAAGACAGATTCGACGATTTGAAGATGCAAACGACTAAAAAGCTAAAAAGTACAAAGTACAATCAAAATGGTTCAAATTATTGATGAGAAACGTCTAAAAGTTACAAGAGTACGAGCTGCGAAACGCAAAGTACAAGATATTAAATAGTACGAAAGGACGTTCGAAAATCCAGAACCGGGACATGAACCAACTATCAACGCGCAACGCAACGGACCTAAAATTACATGTCAATGATGCACAAGAATATAATATAATATATATATAATTATATAAAATTATATATATTATATTATATATTAAATTAATCATAGCAGCCCACGTTTTGGAAGCTTTGTGACTAGGAAAAGGTGGCCATGCGATCGCATGACCTGGCAATGTTAAATCCATGCGTTCGCATGGCACACTGTAGCGTGTCAGGTCCTATAAATTTCGCAGTTTCTGGCCGATTTATTGACTCCTTTATCTATCTCTCACTCTTCTCAATTTATATTTATATTTATATTTTAATTATAATTTTAATTTTAAGTTAATAATAATAAGTTTATAGTGGCGAATGTTGTAAGTGTGTAAGTCGAAATTCTGTCCGTGTAACGCTACACTATTAATACTCATTGTAAGTTATGTTCATCCTTTTTAAATTAATGTCTCGTAGCTAAGTTATTATTATATTTATTTAAATCGAAGTAATCATGATGTTTGATTAAATATTAAAGACGGGGTTATTGGGCTTTGTACCATAATTGGGGTTTGGACAAAAGACCGAGATTTGTGGAAATTGGACTATGGACTATTAATGGGCTTTATATTTGTTTAACTGAATGATAGTTCGTTAATTTAATATAGAGATTTAAAATTTAGCGTATCTATAAATAACCATATACACTCGATCGGACACGATGGGCGGGATATTTATAAATACTAATAATCGTTCATTTAACCGGACACGGGAATGGATTAATAGTCAATGGACTCATTAAAACAGGGGTGAATTATGTACAAGGACACTTGGCATAATTGTTAACAAAGTATTAAAACCTTGGGTTACATGCAGTCGATATCCTAGTGTAATTATTAAACAAAGTATTATGACCTTGTTACAGTTTAAGTCCCCAATTAGTTGGAATATTTGACTTCGGGTATAAGGATAATTTGATGAGGACACTCGCACTTTATATTTATGACTGATGGACTGTTATGGACAAAAACCATATGGACATATCAAATAATCCAGGACAAAGGACAATTAACCCATGGTAATAAATTAAAATCAACAAGTCAAACATCATGATTACGGAAGTTTAAATAAGCATAATTCCTTTATTTTATATCTCATCGTCATTATATTTATCGTCATTTTAATTATTGTACTTTTTAATTATCGCAATTTTATTTATTGTCATTTTATTTATCGCACTTTAATTATCGTCATTTACTTTACGCTTTAAATTAAGTTATATATTTTTTAATATTTTACATTAGGTTTTAATTGTGACTTAAGACATAAAACCGACAAACCGGTCATTAAACAGTAAAAACCCCCCTTTTATAATAATAATAATACTACTTATATATATATATATATATATATATATATATATATATATATATATATATATATATATATATATATATATATATATATATATATATATATATATATATATATATATATATATATATACAAATATAGTTTAAAAATATAGCGTTAAACTTGGCTAGTTCCCTGTGGACGAACCGGACTTACTAAAAATTACACTACTCTATGATCAGGTACACTGCCTATAGTGTTGTAGCAAGGTTTAGGTATATCCACTCTATAAATAAATAAATAACTTGTGTAAAATTGTATCTGAAATGTCCCGTTCTTATTGATTAAAAACGTTCCATATTAATTGATTTTGTTGCGAGGTTTTGACCTCTATATGAGACGTTTTTCAAAGACAGCATTCATTTTAAAACAAACCATAACCTTTATTTCATCAATAAAGGTTTAAAAAGCTTTACGTAGATTATCAAATAATGATAATCTAAAATATCCTGTTTACACACGACCATTACATAATGGTTTACAATACAAATATGTTACAACAAAATAAGTTTCTTGAATGCAGTTTTTACACAATATCATACAAGCATGGACTCCAAATCTCGTCCTTATTTAAGTATGCGACAGCGGAAGCTCTTAATAATCACTTGAGAATAAACATGCTTAAAACGTCAACAAAAATGTTGGTGAGTTATAGGTTTAACCTATATATATCAAATCATAATAATAGACCACAAGATTTTATATTTCAATACACATTCCATACATAGAGATAAAAATCATTCATATGGTAAACACCTGGTAACCGACATTAATAAGATGCATATATAAGAATATCCCCATCATTCCGGGACACCCTTCGGATATGATATAAATTTCGAAGTACTAAAGCATCCGGTACTTTGGATGGGGTTTGTTAGGCCCAATAGATCTATCTTTAGGATTCGCGTCAATTAGGGTGTCTGTTCCCTAATTCTTAGATTACCAGACTTAATAAAAAGGGGCATATTCGATTTCGATAATTCAACCATATAATGTAGTTTCGATTACTTGTGTCTATTTCGTAAAACATTTATAAAAATTGCGCATGTATTCTCAGCCCAAAAATATAAAGGGTAAAAAGGCAAATGAAACTCACTTTCACAGATTTTTACTTCGTCGGGAAGTAAGACTTGGCCACTAGTTGATTCACGAACCTATAACAATATATACATATATATCAAAGTATGTTCAAAATATATTTACAACACTTTTAATATATTTTGATGTTTTAAGTTTATTAAGTCAGCTGTCCTCGTTAGTAACCTACAACTAGTTGTCCACAGTTAGATGTATAGAAATAAATCGATAAATATTATCTTGAATCAATCCACGACCCAGTGTATACGTATCTCAGTATTGATCACAACTCAAACTATATATATTTTGGAATCAACCTCAACCCTGTATAGCTAACTCCAACATTCACATATAGAGTGTCTATGGTTGTTCCGAAATATATATAGATGTGTCGACATGATAGGTCGAAACATTGTATACGTGTCTATGGTATCTCAAGATTAGATAATATATAATACAAGTTGATTAAGTTATGGTTGGAATAGATTTGTTACCAATTTTCACGTAGCTAAAATGAGAAAAATTATCCAATCTTGTTTTACCCATAACTTCTTCATTTTAAATCCGTTTTGAGTGAATCAAATTGCTATGATTTCATATTGAACTCTATTTTATGAATCTAAACAGAAAAAGTATAGGTTTATATCGGAAAAATAAGTTACAAGTCGATTTTGTAAAGGTAGTCATTTCAGTCGAAAGAACGACGTCTAGATGACCATTTTAGAAAACATACTTCCACTTTGAGTTTAACCATAATTATTGGATATGGTTTCATGTTCATAATAAAAATCATTTTCTCAGAATAACAACTTTTAAATCAAAGTTTATCATAGTTTTTAATTAACTAACCCAAAACAGCCTGCGGTGTTACTACGACGGCGTAAATCCGATTTTACGGTGTTTTTCGTGTTTCCAGGTTTTAAATCATTAAGTTAGCATATCATATAGATATAGAACATGTGTTTAGTTGATTTTAAAAGTCAAGTTAGAAGGATTAACTTTTGTTTGCGAACAAGTTTAGAATTAACTACACTATGTTCTAGTGATTACAAGTTTAAACCTTCGAATAAGATAGCTTTATATGTATGAATCGAATGATGTTATGAACATCATTACTACCTTTGGATAAACCTACTGGAAAAGAGAAAAATGGATCTAGCTTCAACGGATCCTTGGATGGCTCGAAGTTCTTGAAGCAGAATCATGACACGAAAACAAGTTCAAGTAAGATCATCACTTGAAATAAGATTGTTATAGTTATAGAAATTGAACAAAAGTTTGAATATGATTGTTACCTTGTATTAGAATGATAACCTACTGTAAGAAACAAAGATTTCTTGAGGTTGGATGATCACCTTACAAGATTGGAAGTGAGCTAGCAAACTTGAAAGTATTCTTGATTTTATGTAACTAGAACTTGTAGAATTTATGAAGAAACACTTAGAACTTGAAGATAGAACTTGAGAGAGATCAATTAGATGAAGAAAATTGAAGAATGAAAGTGTTTGTAGGTGTTTTTGGTCGTTGGTGTATGGATTAGATATAAAGGATATGTAATTTTGTTTTCATGTAAATAAGTCATGAATGATTACTCATATTTTTGTAATTTTATGAGATATTTCATGCTAGTTGCCAAATGATGGTTCTCACATGTGTTAGGTGACTCATATGGGCTGCTAAGAGCTAATCATTGAGTGTATATACCAATAGTACATACATCTAAAAGCTGTGTATTGTACAAGTACGAATACGGGTGCATACGAGTAGAATTGTTGATGAAACTGAACGAGGATGTAATTGTAAGAATTTTTATTAAGTAGAAGTATTTTGATAAGTGTATTGAAGTCTTTCAAAAGTGTATAAATACATATTAAAACACTACATGTATATACATTTTAACTGAGTCGTTAAGTCATCGTTAGTCTTTACATGTAAGTGTTGTTTTGAAACCTTTAGGTTAACGATCTTGTTAAATGTTGTTAACCCAATGTTTATAATATCAAATGAGATTTTAAATTATTATATTATCATGATATTATCATGTATTAATATCTCTTAATATGATATATATACATTAAATGTCTTTACAACGATAATCGTTACATATATGTCTCGTTTACAAATCATTAAGTTAGTAGTCTTGTTTTTACATATGTAGTTCATTGTTAATATACTTAATGATATGTTTACTTATCATAGTATCATGTTAACTATATATATATATCCATATATATGTCATCATATAGTTTTTACAAGTTTTAACGTTCGTGAATCACCGGTCAACTTGGGTGGTCAATTGTCTATATGAAACATATTTCAATTAATCAAGTCTTAACAAGTTTGATTGCTTAACATGTTGGAAACATTTAATCATGTAAATATCAATCTCAATTAATATATATAAACATGGAAAAGTTAGGGTCACTACAGTACCTACCCGTTAAATAAATTTTGCCCCGAAATTTTAAGCTGTTGAAGGTGTTGACGAATCTTCTGGAAATAGATGCGGGTATTTCTTCTTCATCTGATCTTCACACTCCCAGGTGAACTCGGGTCCTCTACCAGCATTCCATCGAACCTTAACAATTGGTATCTTGTTTTGCTTAAGTCTTTTAACCTCACGATCCATTATTTCGATGGGTTCTTCGATGAATTGAAGTTTTTCGTTGATTTGGATTTCATCTAATGGAATAGTGAGATCTTTTTTAGCAAAACATTTCTTTAAATTCGAGATGTGGAAAGTGTTATATACAGCCGCGAGTTGTTGAGGTAACTCAAGTCGGTAAGCTACTGGCCGACACGATCAATAATATTGAATGGTCCAATATACCTTGAATTTAATTTCCCTCGTTTACCAAATCGAACAACGCCTTTCCAAGGTGCAACTTTAAGCATGACCATCTCTCCAACTTCAAATTCTATATCTTTTCTTTTAATGTCAGCGTAGCTCTTTTGTCGACTTTGGGCGGTTTTCAACCGTTGTTGAATTTGGATGATCTTCTCGGTAGTTTCTTGTATAATCTCCGGAACCGTAATCTGTCTATCCCCCACTTCACTCCAACAAATCGGAGACCTGCACTTTCAACCATAAAGTGCTTCAAACGGCGCCATCTCAATGCTTGAATGGTAGCTGTTGTTGTAGGAAAATTCTGCTAACGGTAGATGTCGATCCCAACTGTTTCCGAAATCAATAACACATGCTTGTAGCATGTCTTCAAGCGTTTGTATCGTCTTTTCGCTCTGCCCATCAGTTTGTGGATGATAGGCAGTACTCATGTCTAGACGAGGTCTTAATGCTTGCTGTAATGTCTGCCAGAATCTTGAAATAAATCTGCCATCCCTATCAGAGATAATAGAGATTGGTATTCCATGTCTTGAGACGACTTCCTTAAAATACAGTCGTGCTAACTTCTCCATCTTGTCATCTTCTCTTATTGGCAGGAAGTGTGCTGATTTGGTGAGACGATCAACTATTACCCAAATAGTATCAAAACCACTTGCAGTCCTTGGCAATTTAGTGATGAAATCCATGGTAATGTTTTCCCATTTCCATTCCGAGATTTCGGGTTGTTGAAGTAGACCTGATGGTTTCTGATGCTCAGCTTTGACCTTAGAACACGTCAAACATTCTCCTACGTATTTAGCAACATCGGCTTTCATATCCGGCCACCAAAAATGTTTCTTAAGATCCTTGTACATCTTCCCCGTTCCAGGATGTATTGAGTATCTGGTTTTATGAGCTTCTCTAAGTACCATTTCTCTCATATCTCCAAATTTTGGTACCCAAATTCTTTCAGCCCTATACCGGGTTCCGTCTTCCCGAATATTAAGATGCTTCTCCGATCCTTTGGGTATTTCATCCTTTAAATTTCCCTCTTTTAAAACTCCTTATTGCGCCTCCTTTATTTGAGTAGTAAGGTTAGTGTGAATCATTATATTCATAGATTTTACTCGAATGGGTTCTCTATCCTTTCTGCTCAAGGCGTCAGCTACCACATTTTCCTTCCCCGGGTGGTAACGAATCTCAAAGTCATAATCATTCAACAATTCAATCCACCTACGCTGCCTCATATTCAGTTGTTTCTGATTAAATATGTGTTGAAGACTTTTGTGGTCGGTATATATAATACTTTTGACCCCATATAAGTAGTGCCTCCAAGTCTTTAATGCAAAAACAACCGCGCCTAATTCCAAATCATGCATTGTATAATTTTGTTCGTGAATCTTCAATTGTCTAGACGCATAAGCAATCACCTTCGTTCGTTGCATTACTACACAACCTAGACCTTGCTTTGATGCGTCACAATAAATCACAAAATCATCATTCCCTTAAGGCAATGACAATATAGGTGCCGTAGTTAGCTTTTTCTTCAATAACTGAAACGCTTTCTCTTGTTCATCATTCCATTCAAATTTCTTCCCTTTATGCGTTAATGCAGTCAAGGGTTTTGCTATTCTGGAAAAGTCTTGGATGACCTTCTGTAGTAACCAGCTAGTCCTAAAAACTGGCGTATGTGTTTCGGAGTTTTCGGGGTTTCCCACTTTTCAACAGTTTCTATCTTTGCCGGATCCACCTTAATACCTTCTTTGTTCACTATGTGACCGAGGAATTGAACTTCTTCCAACCAAAATGCACACTTTGAAAACTTAGCGTACAATTCTTCCTTCCTCAATACTTCTAACACCTTTCTTAAATGTTCACCGTGTTCTTGGTCATTCTTTGAGTAAATAAGTATGTCATCAATGAAAACAATGACAAACTTGTCAAGCTATGGTCCACACACTCGGTTCATAAGGTCCATAAACATAGCTGGTGCATTAGTTAAACCAAATGGAATGACCATAAACTCGTAATGACCGTAACGTGTTCTGAAAGCAGTCTTTGGAATATCATCTTCTTTCACCCGCATTTGATGATACCCGGAACGTAAGTCAATCTTTGAATAAACATAAAAGTCTTGTAGTTTATCAAATAAGTCGTCGATTCTCGGTAGTGGGTAGTGGTTCTTGATGGTAAGTTTGTAAAACTCTCGGTAGTCGATACACAACCTGAATGTACCATCTTTCTTCTTGACAAACAAAACAGGAGCTCCCCACGGTGATGTGCTTGGTCGAATGAAACCATGCTCTAAAAGTTCTTGTAATTGGCTTTGCAGTTCTTTCATCTCGCTGGGTGCTAGTCTGTAAGGAGCACGAGCTATTGGTGCAGCTCCTGGTACAAGATCTTTTTGAAATTCAACGGATCGATGTGGGGGTAATCCCGATAATTCTTTCGGAAATACATCGGGAAATTCTTTTGCAATGGGAACATCATTGATGCTCTTTTCTTCAGTTTGTACTTTCTCGACGTGTGCTAGAACAGCATAGCAACCTTTTCTTATTAGTTTTTGTGCCTTCAAATTACTAATAAGATGTAGCTTCGTGTTGCCCTTTTCTCCGTACACCATTAAGGGTTTTCCTTTTTCTCGTATAATGTGAATTGCATTTTTGTAACAAACGATCTCTGCTTTCACTTCTTTCAACCAGTCCATACCGATTATCACATCAAAACTCCCTAACTCTACTGGTATCAAATTAATCTTAAATGTTTCGCTAACCAGTTTAATTTCTCGATTCCGACATATATTATCTGCTGAAATTAATTTACCATTTGCTAATTCGAGTATAAATTTACTATCCAAAGGTGTCAATGGACAACTTAATTTAGCACAAAAATCTCTACTCATATAGCTTCTATCCGCACGCGAATCAAATAAAACGTAAGCAGATTTATTGTCAATAAGAAACGTACCCGTAACAAGCTCCGGGTCTTCCTGTGCCTCTGCCGCATTAATATTGAAAACTCTTCCGCGGCCTTGTCCATTCGTGTTCTCCTGGTTCGGGCAATTTCTAATAATGTGGCCCGGTTTTCCACATTTATAACAAACTACATTGGCATAACTTGCTCCGACACTACTTGCTCCACCATTACTCGTTCCGACACCATTTGTTCCTTTCGTTCTATTAACCCCTGGTCCGTAGACCTCACACTTCGCCGCGCTATGACCATTTCTTTTACACTTGTTGCAAAATTTGGTGCAGAACCCCGAGTGATACTTTTCACACCTTTTTCATAGCTGCTTCTGATTGTTGTTGTTGTTGCGGTTATTATTGTTGTTGGGATGATTGTTGTAGTTATTGTTGTTGTTGTTGTTGTTGTTGTTGTTGTTGTTGTTGTTGGGCCATTTGTTGTAGTTGCGATTGATGTTGCGATTGTTGGGATAATTGTTGCGATTATTGTTGTAATTGCTGTTGTTGTTGCATTGGTGATTCTTATCACCGTTTTCCTCCCACTTTCTTTTGACTTGCTTCACATTGGCCTCTTCAGCAGTCTGTTCTTTAATTCTTTCTTCAATCTAGTTCACTAGTTTGTGAGCCATTCTACATTCCTGTTGTATGGAGGCGGGCTCGTGTGAACTTATATCTTCTTGGATTCTTTCCAGTAATCCTTTCACAAACGCGTCGATCTTCTCTTCCTCATCTTCGAATGCTCCCGGACACAATAGGCACAATTCTTTGAATCGCCTTTCGTACGTGGTAATATCAAATCCTTGGGTTCGTAACCCTGTAAGTTCTGTCTTGAGCTTATTGACCTCGGTTCTGGGACGGTACTTCTCGTTCATCAAGTGCTTGAATGCTGACCACGGTAATGCGTACGCATCGTCTTGTCCCACTTGCTCTAGATAGGTATTCCACCATGTTAACGCAGAACCTGTGAAGGTATGCGTAGCGTACTTCACTTTGTCCTCTTCAGTACACTTACTTATGACAAACACCGATTCGACCTTCTCGGTCCACCGTTTCAATCCGATCGGTCCTTCGGTTCCATTAAATTCCAAAGGTTTGCAGGCAGTGAATTCTTTGTAGGTACATCCTACACAATTTCCTGTACTGCTAGATCCAAGGTTATTGTTGGTATGTAGCGCAGCCTATACTGCGGCTATGTTTGAAGCTAGAAAAGTACGGAATTCCTCTTCATTCATATTCACGGTGTGTCGAGTAGTCGGTGCCATTTCCTTCAAAATAGTTAAATGGAACAAGTTAATCATACATAATATGAAGAGTAGTTAATAGTATTTCGTAGCATAATATGAACTCATTTATAAAAGCTTTTTCTTCATATTAGCGTTTTATAAGTTTAAATTCGGGTAGTACCTACCCGTTAAGTTCATACTTAGTAGCTAATATACAATTCAACTACTACAATTCTATATGAAAAACTGATTATAATAATATTTCGTGTTCAAACTTTTACACAATATTTTACAAACTTACAATACCGCTTATTTTACATATAGCATTAAATATAGCACACAATAAATTTGATACAAGATGGTTGTGAAGATAATTCTAGCTAGTAGACAAGTCGTTCAGCAAAGGCAATAAAGACACGTAATTCATACGTCCAGAAACAAGTCATGCATTCTGGTTTTACTAGGATTACTTCCCATCCTTGGTCTTGTGGAACATAACCGTTATGGCCGTTGATAAGACAGCGTGTTGTAACGTCGTCAAAGGGATGAGGGTTACGTAATGTCCAACAGTCCCGTAACAATCTAAAAACCTCATTTCTTACCCCAATTACCGACTCCGTCACTTGTGGTAACGTTTTGTTTAATAGTTGTAGCCCGATGTTCTTGTTCTCACTTTGGTGAGAAGCGAACATTACTAATCCGTAAGCATAACATGCTTCTTTATGTTGCATGTTAGCCGCTTTTTCTAAATCACGAAGTCCAATATTCAGATATATTGAGTCAAAATAATTTCTTAACCCATTGCGTAAAATAGCATTTGGGTTCCCCGCAATATATGCATCAAAGTAAACACATCGTAACTTATGGATTTCCCAATGTGATATCCCCCATCTTTCGAACGAAAGCCTTTTATAAACCAAGGCATTCTTGGAACGTTCTTCGAATGTCTTACAAACTGATCTCGCCTTAAATAGTTGTGCCGAAAAATTCTGACCGACTCTAGACAAGATTTCATCAATCATGTGTTCGGGTAGGTCTCTTAAAATATTGGATTGTCTATCCATTTTGTGTTTTTATACTGTAAAATAGACAAGAGTTAGATTCATAAAAAAAATACTTATTAATACAAGCAATTTTTACATATATCATAAAGCATAAGCACACTATATTACATATATTACACCACACGAATACAACTATCTTATTCCGACTCGCTTGTTTCTTCTTCTTCGGTTTTGGTTCGTTTTGCCAAGTTTCTAGGGATATATGATGTTCCCCTAATACGAGCCGTCGTTTTCCATATTGGTTTAGAAAAACCTGGTGGTTTAGAGGTTCCCGGGTCATTGTTACAACTTAAGGAATTCGGGGGTTGACGATACATATAAAGTTCATCGGGGTTGGAATTAGATTTCTCTATTTTTATGCCCTTTCCCTTATTATTTTCTTTTGCCTTTTTAAATTCAGTTGGGGTAATTTCTTTAACATCATCGGAATTCTCGTCGGAATCCGATTCATCGGAGAATTGGTAATCCTCCCAATATTTTGCTTCCTTGGCGGAAACACCATTGACCATAATTAACCTTGGTCGGTTGGTTGAGGATTTTATTTTACTTAACCGTTTTATTATTTCCCCCACCGGTTCTATTTCTTCATCCGGTTCCGTTTCTTCTTCCGGTTCCGATTCTTCTTCCGGTTCCGACTCTTCTTCCGGTTCCTCTTCGGAAACTTGTGAATCAGTCCACGAATCATTCCAATTTACATTTGACTCTTCATTATTATTAGGTGAGTCAATGGGACTTATTCTAGAGGTAGACATCTATCACATAATATCAAACACGTTAAGAGATTAATATATCATATAATATTCACATGTTAAAAATATATAGTTTCCAACAAAATTTGTTAAGCAATCATTTTTCAAGTAAACACAGTCGAAGTCCAGACTCACTAATGCATCCTAACAAACTCGATAAGACACACTAATGCAAAATTCTAGTTCTCTAAGACCAACGCTCGGATACCAACTGAAATGTCCCATTCTTATTGATTAAAAACGTTCCATATTAATTGATTTCGTTGCGAGGTTTTGACCTCTATATGAGACGTTTTTCAAAGACTGCATTCATTTTAAAACAAACCATAACCTTTATTTCATCAATAAAGGTTTAAAAAGCTTTACGTAGATTATCAAATAATGATAATCTAAAATATCCTGTTTACACACGACCATTACATAATGGTTTACAATACAAATATGTTACAACAAAATAAGTTTCTTGAATGCAGTTTTTACACAATATCATACAAGCATGGACTCCAAATCTCGTCCTTATTTAAGTATGCGACAGCGGAAGCTCTTAATAATCACCTGAGAATAAACATGCTTAAAACGTCAACAAAAATGTTGGTGAGTTATAGGTTTAACCTATATATATCAAATCATAATAATAGACCACAAGATTTCATATTTCAATACACATCCCATACATAGAGATAAAAATCATTCATATGGTGAACACCTGGTAACCGACATTAACAAGATGCATATATAAGAATATCCCCATCATTCCGGGACACCCTTCGGATATGATATAAATTTCGAAGTACTAAAGCATCCGGTACTTTGGATGGGGTTTGTTAGGCCCAATAGATCTATCTTTAGGATTCGCGTCAATTAGGGTGTCTGTTCCCTAATTCTTAGATTACCAGACTTAATAAAAAGGGGCATATTCGATTTCGATAATTCAACCATATAATGTAGTTTCGATTACTTGTGTCTATTTCGTAAAACATTTATAAAAATTGCGCATGTATTCTCAGCCCAAAAATATAAAGGGTAAAAAGGCAAATGAAACTCACTTTCACAGATTTTTACTTCGTCGGGAAGTAAGACTTGGCCACTAGTTGATTCACGAACCTATAACAATATATACATATATATCAAAGTATGTTCAAAATATATTTACAACACTTTTAATATATTTTGATGTTTTAAGTTTATTAAGTCAGCTGTCCTCGTTAGTAACCTACAACTAGTTGTCCACAGTTAGATGTACAGAAATAAATCTATAAATATTATCTTGAATCAATCCACGACCCAGTGTATACGTATCTCAGTATTGATCACAACTCAAACTATATATATTTTGGAATCAACCTCAACCCTGTATAGCTAACTTCAACATTCACATATAGAGTGTATATGGTTGTTCCGAAATATATATAGATGTGTCGACATGATAGGTCAAAACATTGTATACGTGTCTATGGTATCTCAAGATTACATAATATACAATACAAGTTGATTAAGTTATGGTTGGAATAGATTTGGTACCAATTTTCACGTAGCTAAAATGAGAAAAATTATCCAATCTTGTTTTACCCATAACTTCTTCATTTTAAATCCGTTTTGAGTGAATCAAATTGCTATGGTTTCATATTGAACTCTATTTTATGAATCTAAACAGAAAAAGTATAGGTTTATAGTCGGAAAATAAGTTACAAGTCGTTTTTGTAAAGGTAGTCATTTCAGTCGAAAGAACGACGTCTAGATGACGATTTTAGAAAACATACTTCCACTTTGAGTTTAACCATAATTTTTGGATATAGTTTGATGTTCATAATAAAAATCATTTTCTCAGAATAACAACTTTTAAATCAAATTTTATCATAGTTTTTAATTAACTAACCCAAAACAGCCCGCGGTGTTACTACTACGGCGTAAATCCGGTTTTACGGTGTTTTTCGTGTTTCCAGGTTTTAAATCATTAAGTTAGCATATCATATAGATATAGAACATGTGTTTAGTTGATTTTAAGAGTCAAGTTAGAAGGATTAACTTTTGTTTGCGAACAAGTTTAGAATTAACTAAACTATGTTCTAGTGATTACAAGTTTAAACCTTCGAATAAGATAGCTTTATATGTATGAATCGAATGATGTTATGAACATCATTACTACCTTTGGATAAACCTACTGGAAAAGAGAAAAATGGATCTAGCTTCAACGGATCCTTGAATGGCTCGAAGTTCTTGAAGCAGAATCATGACACGAAAACAAGTTCAAGTAAGATCATCACTTGAAATAAGATTATTATAGTTATAGAAATTGAACCAAAGTTTGAATATGATTATTACCTTGTATTAGAATGATAACCTACTGTAAGAAACAAAGATTTCTTGAGGTTGGATGATCACCTTACAAGATTGGAAGTGAGCTAGCAAACTTGAAAGTATTCTTGATTTTATGTAACTAGAACTTGTAGAATTTATGAAGAACACTTAGAACTTGAAGATAGAACTTGAGAGAGATTAATTAGATGAAGAAAATTGAAGAATGAAAGTGTTTGTAGGTGTTTTTGGTCATTGGTGTATGGATTAGATATAAAGGATATGTAATTTTGTTTTCATGTAAATAAGTCATGAATGATTACACATATTTTTGTAATTTTATGAGATATTTCATGCTAGTTGCCAAATGATGGTTC
Source organism: Rutidosis leptorrhynchoides (assembly GCF_046630445.1). Taxonomy (NCBI): domain Eukaryota; kingdom Viridiplantae; phylum Streptophyta; class Magnoliopsida; order Asterales; family Asteraceae; genus Rutidosis; species Rutidosis leptorrhynchoides. Next base: position 77,466,228 of record NC_092340.1, on the reverse strand, counting down.
CCACATATGTTAGGTGACTCACATGGGCTGCTAAGAGCTGATCATTGGAGTGTATATACCAATAGTACATACATCTAAAAGCTGTGTATTGTACGAGTACGAATACGGGTGCATACGAGTAGAATTGTTGATGAAACTGAACGAGGATGTAATTGTAAGCATTTTTGTTAAGTAGAAGTATTTTGATAAGTGTATTGAAGTCTTTCAAAAGTGTATAAATACATATTAAAACACTACATGTATATACATTTTAACTGAGTCGTTAAGTCATCGTTAGTCGTTACATGTAAGTGTTGTTTTGAAACCTTTAGGTTAACGATCTTGTTAAATGTTGTTAACCCAATGTTTATAATATCAAATGAGATTTTAAATTATTATATTATCATGATATTATCATGCATGAATATCTCTTAATATGATATATATACATTAAAGGTCTTTACAACGATAATCGTTACATATATGTCTCGTTTACAAATCATTAAGTTAGTAGTTTTGTTTTTACATATGTAGTTCATTGTTAATATACTTAATGATATATTTACTTATCATAGTATCATGTTAACTATATATATATCCATATATATGTCATCATATAGTTTTTACAAGTTTTAACGTTCGTGAATCACCGGTCAACTTGGGTGGTCAATTGTCTATATGAAACATATTTCAATTAATCAAGTCTTAACAAGTTTGATTGCTTAACATGTTGGAAACATTTAATCATGTAAATATCAATCTCAATATATATATATATATAAACATGGAAAAGTTCGGGTCACTACAGTATCGTATTTAATAGTATTTCGTAACAAAAATATAACTATTTCATATACACCTCGCATAACATCACATACCCGATTGGCTCGTGTTGTGCATCACACTTGCACCATGCGCATACCCTCCATGCTATTGCGCTCTTGGCGCAAGTAAATGTGCGCTATGGGCGCCAGTTGGATGATGGCGCGCTGGAAGAAGATGACGTGTCTTGTACTTATCCCCGGCCTCTGTACGAAAGGCTGACAGGCAGGAAAAAGGTAGTAGTACGAAAGAATAATGGAACAGAAGAGTTTACTTTATAATGGAAATATCAGACAGAGTAATCGAGGCAGATCACCGTATTTAATTATAGAGATCTTAATTTCCTTACTCGCCGAAGAATTAAATCTTTTAGATTTCGAAGATTTTCTTTTAAATCCATTGAATTCCGGAATTCAATCAAGTCGGCGTCAAAAGTTAAGACAAACCTTATTTTCTAAAATTCAACCAAGACAACGTCAAAAGTTAAGACACACCTTATTTTCTAAATTCAAACGTGACTACGTCAAAAGCTAAGGCGAATCTTTATTTTCTCATTTCACTCTTTTGTGACAGCTTCACTCGTACGCTTCACATAATCGAATTGTTTTATCTATATTACTCAAAAATGATAAGACTTTATTTATCAACTCATATTGGTCATGAAAACATATTTATTGTTAACCATGAACACCTCACTCAAATTTCGGGACGAAATTTCTTTAACGGGTAGGTACTGTGACGAACCGGAAATTTCCAACTAAATTTAAACTTAATCTTTATATGTTTCTGACACGATAAGCAAAGTCTATTAAACCGAGTCCCAAAATGTTTGAATTATTTTTTTTTCTTCATAAATGTATTTGACCTTGTCATTTCGCGATGATTCACGAACCTCTAATTGTAAATAGAGATGTTTATATTATAAATAACTATACATGTAAATAAGTATATTGTAAATTAAATAGATTAACAAACTATTAGGTGATTTTAGGTGATTAGATATTATGAAAGAAAAACTTAAACTTAATAATTAAAACTTAATTAAAAATAAAGTCATTACAGTAATATTATTATTACTTTCATTATTACTATTAATATAAATATCAATATCAGTATTATTAAAATTAAAGTTATTATTATTGTTGTAATTCTAATTAAAAAGTTATGATAATTAAATTAAGGATGTTAAATAGAAAATTATTATAAGGATGATTAAAGATACAATTTTAATTATTGTTTTGTTTATTTATAAAAATTATCATTTTTATTAGTATTAATATTATCATATTATTATTTATCATTTATTATTACTATTTTCTTTATCAATAATATCATTATTACTAGTAATATTATTAATTGTATTATTGATATTATTAATATATTTTTGATTGTTGATTTCCAAAAATTAAGAATTATAAACAGATATAAAAACAGTTATATATATATAAATATATATATACAAATATATATATAAATATAAATATAATTATATGAACATAAATTATATAGATATGTATAATCTGTACAAATACGTAATATATACAGAATATATACATACAACTATATAATTACAGATACAGATTAAATATATATATATATATATATATATATATATATATATATATATATATATATATATATATATATATATATATATATATATGGCATGTTTGTATTAATAATATAAATCAGTAAATTTAGAGTAATTACTAAATAAAATCAGGATCACAATGACAAATAATTACGCGTATAGTTTGTTACACTTCACTATCACCCTCATCCCTTTACAGAACGATTAAGAAGATAAAACAGACCATAATATATTCGTTTACCAGCTCTATCTGTGTAATTAATTTATTAATTCTCTGATTGAACATTATTGTACTTCTTGTCTCTTAAAATTCATATTATATCACGATCATAGTACAAATCAGATGATAACAGATTCTATTGTTTTTGTTTTATTTAATTGTTCTATTCATGTAATTGTCTGATTGGGAAATTGATACCACGTCCACTATTAAATCACTATATCTTATCCACCATCTAACTTTCATATATACATATACGTAATCTTACATATACATATAACAAAATATGTAGCTTGATCACACACACACCCATATATGATCATCTTTTCTTCTTCACTGTCCACCACTCCATCGTGCAACCCATCAACACCTCAAACCTCCATCATCGTGAGCACCCTAGTTCACGGCTACTACCATCAAGAGAAAACCACCACCTTTGTCTTTCCTTTTTTTCTTCAATCAACCATCAAACCCACTTAATGTTTTCGAGTGACCTGCGTTATCCTTCTGTTTTCCATCTGTTCGAGGGACAAACCAATTGCAGCATACGTGTCTTTTTGTCTTCAAACAAGTTCAACAACAAGGTGTATGAAAAAAAGAATGGTATGAATTTATTTAATGATTGAATGGTAGTTGGACTAATACCCACTAAGCCATCAACATTTTGTTTCCTTCTACTGATGGCGGACATATAATTGAACAACCCTCACATGGACGTGGACCCCTATTATTTCTATAACCATAAATCAATCAATAAATAGACTGCAATATATATTCAGTTTAGCATGTTGGGCCTTAAGTATTGAGCTAGACTAAGTGGGTTCGTTAAATTATTATAGGGCTGACACACATTTTCATTTTGAACTATAAATGATAACGATGATGTAACGTGAGATTTTTGGGAAGGATAGTAATGTTCGCTGTTAAGTCGATTAAGATATTGATTATGATATTAGGTTACATAAAATGCTACATGATATTGATAATGGTACGATAAGATGATGATGATGTTAGGAAGATGAAAGATGATGTGAACGATGTGATTATGGTGGTGATGTTATAATCACGTCACAATGATGAAGATGTTCGATTAAATGATGATGATGCATTAAAACGATTATGATAGTGATAAGATGTTAAATGGGTTATGATTTTAGTTGCGGTATGATACATAAAATGATAGGAATTTTGATGATGATACAAGGATATTGGTGATGATAATGATAATGGTGATATCATGAAGAAGATGAAGTCAGGTTTATACGGGTTAAAAGTATTTAGTGTAATAATAAATATAGAAAGCGTCAAACAGCTCAATGGTTGGTGGATGGTTGTTAACGAAAGGACCTGGGTTCGATCCCAGACTACTACACATTTTTTTTGTGATTATTCTGCTGCAGTCCATTAAGCTTAATGGACTTTGAGTTAGGCTAGTAAATGAGTTTAGAAAATTTAACTGTTGGGCTTATGAAACTACCGTGGGCCGAAATCCATTTTCCTAGGATCTGTTGGGCCGAATGATAAAAGAGTAATGGTTATATAGATATAGGTTCATATTATTTCAGAAAAATATAAACAGCTCGATGGTTAAGATAGGTTGCGGTTGAGCAAGAGGTCGTGGGTTCGAGTCCCGGCTCGGGCACTCTATTTTTTTTAAACCTCTTAAGGTAGTCTTAACATTATTATTATTATCATTAATTTTATCATGTTATTATTAATATTATTATTATTTTCATTATGATTATGATTATTAATTATTAATGAAAGTATTATTATTATCATAATTATTATTATTAGAATTATCATTCTTTTTTTATCATTATTATTTTTATTATCAATTTTATTATTTCTAACACTAATATTATTATTATTTTTTTATTCATTAATATTATTAGTAGTATTATTATCATTGTAGTTATTAAGATAAGAATTAGTATTATTATTATTATTATTTATAAAATCATTATTTTTATAGTTGTTATTATTAATAGTATATTATCATTATAATTAAAAACAACTTTTATTACTATTATTGATATTATGTTACCAAATAAATATTTTGTATATAAAATATACTTTTAGTAATATTACATATAAGTATTTAATAATCATATTAACATTTTATATATAAATATTCATATATAACAACTTAAGTATTTTAATATAATACTAACCAAATATATATTAATACAACTATATAGATGTTAATCATTTTAAATATATACACAAATTAAATATATAATATGTAAATTAAGATATAATAAATAAATTTGTTTGATTACGATTATGTGTATTAATAAATATACAAATGATATAGGTTCGTGAATCCAAGGCCAACCCTACACTTGTTCAATATCGTTATATGTATTTTTACTACAAAATACATTAGGTGAGTTTCATTTGCTCCCCTTTTACTCTTTACATTTTTGGGGCTGAGAATACATGTATATGTTTTATTACCCGTTTTACAATAATTATATGCGTGAGTTTCATTACTCCCTTTTTAATTGCTTTTGCATTATATATTTTTGGGCTGAGAATACATGCGCTGTTTTTATAAATGTTTTACGAAATAGACACAAGTAATCGAAACCACATTCTATGGTTGAATTATCGAAATCGAATATGCCCTTTTTTACAAAGTATGGTAATCTAAGAATTAGGGAACAGACACCCTAATTGACGCGAACTCTAAAGATAGATCTATCGGGCCCAACAAGCCCCATCCAAAGTACCGGATGCTTTAGTACTTCGAAATTTATATCATGTCCGAAGGAGGATCCCGGAATGATGGGGATATTCTTATATGCATATTGTGAATGTCGGTTACCAGGTGTTCAATCCATATGAATGATATTTTTGTCTCTATGCACGGGACGTATGTTTATGAGGAATGGAAATATGAAATCTTGTGGTCTATTAAAATTATGAAATGATTATTTATGTTAAATTAATGAACTCACCAACCTTTTGGTTGACACTTGAAAGCATGTTTATTCTCAGGTATGAAAGAAATCTTCCGCTGTGCATTTGCTTATTTTAGAGATGTTACTTGGAGTCATTCATGACATATTTCAAAAAACGTTGCATTCGAGTCATCGCGTTCATCAAGATTATTATTAAGTCAATTATAGTTAGATATATTATGAAATGGTATGCCTGCCGTCAACTTTTGATGTAATGAAAGATTGTCTTTTCAAAAACGAATGCAATGTTTGTAAAATGTATCATATAGAGGTTAAGTACCTCGCGGTGTAATCAACTGTTGTGAATCATTTATAATCGATATGGGCTTCGTCCAGATGAATTAGGACGGGTCGCTTCAGTTGGTATCAGAGCGGTGGTCGTAGCGAACCAGGTCATGCATTAGTGTGTCTAACTAGTAGTCGTTAGGATACATTAGTGAGTCTGGACTTCGACCTGGTCTGCATGTCAAAAAGTTTTGTTTATCATTTTGTGTCGAAAATTATCTGCTTATCATTCTTAGTCTAGACACGTCTTGCTGCATTGATTGCATGAATAGTGTATAGACAAAATTCATATCTTAGCGTATCTGTTATTGTAAACCTTACCCGGCGTATCCCGTAAATTCCTCCGTAATCTACGAAACCTTTTGTTCTATATATATGGATATTCTATGTAATTAGAATACCATCCATTAGCCAGAAAATCATTTCATATCTAAAAATTCTTTATTCAATCGTACGAAATGGAATTCGTCATTAGTGAAATGGAATCCCACTCAAGCTCCGAAAGCAGTGTGACCGGAATAGATCAACCAATCAGTCATCATCTATTCTGGATGAATTGGGGATGGGTTCGTAGCCTCCTCAATCATTGGAGACAAGAAGAAGGTGATCCTTTCCATCCGCCACATTGCCCTATTGGCGAAGAACCTGAAACACTTACCAGTGAACCTGTTCGAAACACCATCTTTTCTCTCATTTCCAGAGTATCTCATCACGACTATATACTATACCAAATTCTAGATTATATTTAACGCTAGTCCCAACCGAAAATCACCCCAGTGTAATAGAAGAAGTCAACGAGCTTCGCGCTCGGGTACTGGCTTTAGAGAATATGGTGCGAAGGTTACAAACACCAGCAGCAGCACCAGCAGCATAACCACCACCACCACCAACGCCAACAGTACCATTACCACCACTAAAAATAACCGCATCGCAAACCTCAACTTCACAATCTGTCACGCAAACATCAACGTCATACGCACCATGGATACCAAGGAGTACCAACAACAATGAACGATGAAGTATTAATTCATAACTTCATTGAAGAAATATTCTGCGAAGAATATGTGGTTTCTAAAAGTTTTAGAGATTATTTATCTTAGCTCAAGCTGAAAATTAAATAAGTTTAATATCATATTGACTCATTAAATCCATAATTACATCTGAAGAAAATATATATGTATATATATTTTCATAAAGATTGTAATTAAAAATTCTTTCGTACAAACTGTTAATGGTGAAAATATTTTAACGGGTAGGTAATACCCGAGGAATATTTAGATTTCACATTAATGAGTTATACTGTACATTCCTCAAATCTGATTCAACAGTCATTTACTATCTTACTTACAACCACCGATATACGTATCCGTTCACCGCAGAATAACCATTTTTATTCAATTTCATATTCGGATTTTTACCTATCAGAATCCAACAAGTGGCATAATGAAGAGAACATATAACAAAATAAAATTTGTTAGAAACAGACTAATTAACTATGAGAAATTGTGTTAAGAATCCACGCTAACTGTTCCTAGCTAATTGTTCCTAGCTAACTGATTACATTTTATTTATCGTAATTTAATTATCGCAATTTACTTTCTCGCAATTTATATTCTCGCAATTTTTATTTATTGTCATTTAATTTCTGTATTTATTTTACGCACTTTAAATATCGGGACACGTATACAAGGTTTTGACATATCATATCGACGCATACATATATATATATATATATATATATATATATATATATATATATATATATATATATATATATATATATATATATATATATATATATATATATATATATATATATATATTATTTAGAATAACCATAGACACTCTATATGCAGTAATGATCGAGTTCTCTATGCAGGGTTGAGGTTGATTCTATAATAATATATATACTTTGAGTTGTGATCGAGTCTGAGACATGTACACGAGTCACCTTACGTATTAATTAATTCGAATATTATATATTAAACTATATATTAATTATTGAATTGCTAACTGTGGACTACCAACATTGGACAATTAAAATGAATTAAAATATTGACTGTAACATATGAAACTAAACATTTCTTCAAGTTTGCCACTTGATTTCATCTTAAACCTCATTTGTATCTTGACGATTACAATATGCGTTCAAACCTTTCATGATTCTTGAAAACACCTCAATCGAGAGGATGAACCAACCGCATTTAATCTACGAAAGAAAAGATTGATGCATATAGTTACGCACCTGAAAACACTCGGAACTGAGTAAACATTTAACACATAGCTGTGCTAATTCCTTTAGTGTTATTATTACCCAAAATAACTTTGCAGTTCTTCTTCAAAATAGCAAATTTTGTCACAGCTCCAGCAAGACAACTTCAACTTTTCATAGGAAACAACCTTATTATACCGTTGATTTATATGTGTGCTCTTTTATTGTTACCGGGAAACCTTTTATATTCCATCATATTACCAGCAGACGTACCAGCAACCTCGTTGCTCCTTGGCTTAAATCTCTCCGACAAATCACTATATTTATCTATTGAAGTCTCATCATGTACTCATCCGTATCTTGTAACAAGAATTGCCATATCAATTACCGGAAATCAGCAAATCTGTGTTGTGAATCTCGCAACGTTTCCACACCAACAGTTATATGTATCCATATAACATTTATCTCTTAGAACTATGATCTTCCATTCTGAAGTTCTGAAAAGCACCCAGTCTGCGAATTAATACTCTGAATCTTGAAAAGTTGAATGAAGCAACCAAAAACTGTAAACGACCTCAACAGCCAAAAGTTGATGATAAAGAATGGAGTATTGGAAACACTCAATAGAAAATTAAGTACCGAAAAGCGGATTATGCAAAACTATGAAAGAAGCCGTGGATAAATCACAAAGAATAAGTTTGACTTCAAAGAATCTAAATGATTCAATGTCTGCTGAAGTCTTTAGCAAATATCTTGCTCCTTACTCTAAACCCATGCGGACAATAGCCTACATCATCCTCTGATCTTAGAATTTCCAAGATATCATCGTATCTTTCATTATAAATATCCTCCATATTTCTGAAGATATTTTTATAACCGTTCTTATCTAAAATCATTAATCTCTTCGTGCTATCAGTGTTACATCATATAGAAACTGTTAGTTTCTATATTCTGTAAACTTTTGAGCTTAAATATGAATGTTATTGAAGTAATGTTGGGAACTGATGCATGAGTTAGTATAATATAATGACACTTGATCAACGTGATTATATTACAGTAAGTCATGCTGAGTTTCTAATGGAACGTGATGATTCACAGATCATAACGTCATCATGTGCCATGTTACATAACTCTTTCATTCTGCTTAACTTCTAAACATATCAAGAAAGTATATTCTTGATAGTTCTATTCTCAGTGATCCTGGTAAACCAATTAAATCGTGCTATTACAATTCTTCTGCTTAGTATAGTGTGATCATTCAAAATTTCATACATATGAATTCTGGACCATTATTCGCTTGACTTAAGGTTAGAAAGAGAAAACAAAAGTATGGAGCTTCGAAATATAAGGAGGATATAAAGCTCGATAACAAAATGTAAATTACAAGCCGTGTATGTCAATGTTTATTGCAACATAAAGACACGGGAGAACTAAAAATACTATAACCCCAAGGGCGAAGTAGAAGAAAACAGATTCCTCCGGTGAAAGTTGGAAAAGGAGAATGATTATGGCGATAGTCAGGATAAGGACCAGGATTAGAACTGGACTAAGCATTTTCATAATATTTTGGATGTATGAACTAAGAAAGAAAGTATATGAATGATAAGAATAATGGAACAGAAGAGTTTACTTTATAGTGGAAATATCAGACAGAGTAATCGAGGCAGATCACCGTATTTAATTATAGAGATCTTAATTTCCTTACTCGCTGAAGAATTAAATCTTTTAGATTTCGAAGATTTTCTTTTAAATCCATTGAATTCCGGAATTCAATCAAGTCGGCGTCAAAAGTTAAGACAAACCTTATTTTCTAAAATTCAACCAAGACAACGTCAAAAGTTAAGACACACCTTATTTTCTAAATTCAAACGTGACTACGTCAAAAGCTAAGGCGAATCTTTATTTTCTCATTTCACTCTTTTGTGACAGCTTCACTCGTACGCTTCACATAATCGAATTGTTTTATCTATATTACTCAAAAATGATAAGACTTTACTTATCAACTCATATTCGTCATGAAAACATATTTATTATTAACCATGAACACCTCACTCAAATTTCGGGACGAAATTTCTTTAACGGGTAGGTACTGTGACGACCCGGAAATTTCCAACCAAATTTAAACTTAATCTTTATATGTTTCTGACACGATAAGCAAAGTCTATTAAACCGAGTCCCAAAATGTTTGAATTATTTTTTTTTCTTCATAAATGTATTTGACCTTGTCATTTCGCGACGATTCACGAACCTCTAATTGTAAATAGAGATGTTTATATTATAAATAACTATACATGTAAATAAGTATATTGTAAATTAAATAGATTAACAAACTATTAGGTGATTTTAGGTGATTAGATATTATGAAAGAAAATCTTAAACTTAATAATTAAAACTTAATTAAAAATAAAGTCATTACAGTAATATTATTATTACTTTCATTATTACTATTAATATAAATATCAATATCAGTATTATTAAAATTAAATTTATTATTATTGTTGTAATACTAATTAAAAAGTTATGATAATTAAATTAAGGATGTTAAATAGAAAATTATTATAAGGATGATTAAAGATACAATTTTAATTATTGTTTTGTTTATTTATAAAAACTATCATTTTTATTAGTATTAATATTATCATATTATTATTTATCATTTATTATTACTAATTTCTTTATCAATAATATTATTATTACTAGTAATATTATTAATTGTATTATTGATATTATTAATATATTTTTGATTGTTGATTTCCAAAAATTAAGAATTATAAACAGATATAAAAACAGTTATATATATATAATTATATATATATACAAATATTTATATAAATATAAATACAATTATATGAACATAAATTATATAAATATGTATAATCTATACAAACACGTAATATATACAGAATATATACATACAACTATATAATTACAGATACATTCTAATTTACATACACATATACATATTACATACAGATACAGATTCAATATATATATATATATATATATATATATATATATATATATAAATATATATATATATATATATATATATATATATATATATATATATATATATATGGCATGTTTGTATTAATAATATAAATCAGCAAATTTAGAGTAATTACTAAATAAAATTAGGATCACAATGACAAATAATTACGCGTATAGTTTGTTACACTTCACTATCACCCTCATCCCTTTACAGAACGATTAAGAAGATAAAACAGACCATAATATATTCGTTTACCAGCTCTATCTGTTTAATTAATTTATTAATTCTCTGATTGAACATTATTGTACTTACTGTCTCTTAAAATTCATATTATATCACGATTATAGTACAAATCAGATGATAATAGATTCTATTGTTTTTGTTTTATTTAATTGTTCTATTCAGGTAATTGTCTGATTGGGAAATTGATACCACGTCCACTATTAAATCACTATATCTTATCCACCATCTAACTTTCGTATATACATATACGTAATCTTACATATACATATAACAAAATATGTAGCTTGATCACACACACACCCATATATGATCATCTTTTCTTCTTCACTGTCCACCACTCCATCGTGCAACCCATCACCACCTCAAACCTCCATCATCGTGAGCACCCTAGTTCACGGCTACTACCATCAAGAGAAAACCACCACCTTTGTCTTTCCTTTTTTTCTTCGATCAACCATCAAACCCACTTAATGTTTTCGAGTGACCTGCGTTATCCTTCTATTTTCCATCTGTTCGAGGGACAAACCAATTGCAGCATACGTGTCTTTTTATCTTCAAACAAGTTCAACGACAAGGTGTATGAAAAAAAGAATGGTATGAATTTATTTAATGATTGAATGGTAGTTGGACTAATACCCACTAAGCCATCATCATTTTGTTTCCTTCTACGGATGGCCGACATATAATTGAACAACCCTCACATGGACGTGGACCCCTATTATTTCTATAACCATAAATCAATCAATAAATAGACTGTAATATATATTCAGTTTAGCATGTTGGGCCTTAAGTATTGAGCTAGACTAAGTGGGTTCGTTAAATTATTATAGGGCCGACACACATTTTTGTTTTGAACTATAAATGATAACGATGATGTAACGTGAGATTTTTGGGAAGGATAGTAATGTTCGCATGAAAGTCGATTAAGATATTGATTATGATATTAGGTTACATAAAATGATACATGATATTGATAATGGTACGATAAGATGATGATGATGTTAGGAAGATGAAAGATGATGTGAACGATGTGATTATGGTGGTGATGTTATAATCACGTCACAATGATGAAGATGTTCGATTAAATGATGATGATGCATTAAAACGATTATGATAGTGATAAGATGTTAAATGGGTTATGATTTTAGTTGCGGTATGATACATAAAATGATAGGAATTTTGATGATGATACAAGGATATTGGTGATGATAATGATAATGGTGATATCATGAAGAAGATGAAGTCAGGTTTATACGGGTTAAAAGTATTTAGTGTAATAATAAATACAGAAAGCGTCAAACAGCTCAATGGTTGGTGGATGGTTGTTAACGAAAAGACCTGGGTTCGATCCCAGACTACTACACATTTTTTTTGTGATTATTCTGCTGCAGTCCATTAAGCTTAATGGACTTTGAGTTAGGCTAGTAAATGAGTTTAGAAAATTTAACTGTTGGGCTTATGAAACTACCGTGGGCCGAAATCCATTTTCCTAGGATCTGATGGGCCGAATGATAAAAGAGTAATGGTTATATAGATATAGGTTCATATTATTTCAGAAAAATATAAACAGCTCGATGGTTAAGATAGGTTGCGGTTGAGCAAGAGGTCGTGGGTTCGAGTCCCGGCTCGGGCACTCTATTTTTTTTAAACCTCTTAAGGTAGTCTTAACATTATTATTATTATCATTAATTTTATCATGTTATTATTAATATTATTATTATTTTCATTATGATTATGATTATTAATTATTAATGAAGGTATTATTATTATTATCATAATTATTATTATTAGAATTATCATTATTTTTTTATCATTATTATTTTTATTATCAATTTTATTATTTCTAACACTAATATTATTATTATTTTTTTATTCATTAATATTATTAGTAGTATTATTATCATTGTAGTTATTAAGATAAGAATTAGTATTATTATTATTATTATTATTTATAGAATCATTATTTTTATAGTTGTTATTATTAATAGTATATTATCATTATAATTAAAAACAACTTTTATTACTATTATTGATATTATGTTACCAAATAAATATTTTGTATATAAAATATACTTTTAGTAATATTACATATAAGTATTTAATAATCATATTAACATTTTATATATAAATATTCATATATAACAACTTAAGTATTTTAATATAATATTAACCAAATATATATTAATACAACTATATAGATGTTAATCATTTTGAATATATACACAAATTAAATATATAATATGTAAATTAAGATATAATAAATAAATTTGTTTGATTACGATTATGTGTATTAATAAATATACAAATGATATAGGTTCGTGAATCCAAGGCCAACCCTACACTTGTTCAATATCATTATATGTATTTTTACTACAAAATATATTAGGTGAGTTTCATTTGCTCCCCTTTTACTCTTTATATTTTTGGGGCTGAGAATACATGCAAATGTTTTATTACCCGTTTTACAATAATTATATGCGTGAGTTTCATTACTCCCTTTTTAATTGCTTTTGCATTATATATTTTTGGGCTGAGAATACATGCGCTGTTTTTATAAATGTTTTACGAAATAGACACAAGTAATCGAAACCACATTCTATGGTTGAATTATCGAAATCGAATATGCCCCTTTTTATAAAGTCTGGTAATCTAAGAATTAGGGAACAGACACCCTAATTGATGTGAACTCTAAAGATAGATCTATCGGGCCCAACAAGCCCCATCCAAAGTACCGGATGCTTTAGTACTTCGAAATTTATATCATGTCCGAAGGAGGATCCCGGAATGATGGGGATATTCTTATATGCATATTGTGAATGTCGGTTACCAGGTGTTCAATCCATATGAATGATATTTTTGTCTCTATGCACGGGACGTATGTTTATGAGTAATGGAAATATGAAATCTTGTGGTCTATTAAAATTATGAAATGATTATTTATGTTAAATTAATGAACTCACCAACCTTTTGGTTGACACTTGAAAGCATGTTTATTCTCAGGTATGAAAGAAATCTTCCGCTGTGCATTTGCTCATTTTAGAGATGTTACTTGGAGTCATTCATGACATATTTCAAAAAACGTTGCATTCGAGTCGTCGCGTTCATCAAGATTATTATTAAGTCAATTATAGTTAGATATATTATGAAATGGTATGCCTGCCGTCAACTTTTTATGTAATGAAAGATTATCTTTTCAAAAACGAATGCAATGTTTGTAAAATGTATCATATAGAGGTCAAGTACCTCACGGTGTAATCAACTGTTGTGAATCGTTTATAATTGATATGGGCTTCGTCCGGATGAATTAGGACGGGTCGCTTCAATAAACGTGGCCAGAGCATTACCACAAATTCTTAATGACCATACATATTACGAAAAGCCATCTTAGGAATATCTTCTTCCTTTACTTTCAATTGGTGGTAACCTAACCTCAAATTTATCTTTGAAAAGAAATATGCCCCTTGTAATTGATCAAATAAGTCATCGATTCTCGGCAATGGGTATTTATTTTTGATGGTGACCTTGGTTAATTCATGATAATCAATACACATTCTCATCATACCGTCTTTCATTTTCACAATTAGAACCGGAGCTCCCCAATGTGAGCTACTAGGAGGGATTAAACCCTTATCAAGTAAATCTTGTAATTAAGTCATCATTTCCCTCATTTCTGATGGAGCTAGTCGGTATGGTGCCTTAGCAATTAGCGTAGATTCGGGAAATAACTCTAATCGAATTCTACTTCTCGTTCAGGAGGAACACATGGAAATTCATCTGGGAACACATCTAAATATTCATTAACTACCGAAACATCACTTACCTCAACAACTTTCTTTGAGTCATCGATCACATATGCCAAGAAAGCACAACACCCAAGGGATAATAACAATTTAGCTTTAGCATATGTACCTATTAAGATAGTACGTCTAGCCCGTTCTCCATAAATCCAAATAACCCTTCCATTTGGTGCTTGAACCAGTACAATTTTTTCAGCATAAAATTATTCCTTCATTGTTATCAAGCCAATCCATACCTAAAAACACTTGAAATTCTCCCATTTGCATGGGTATTAAATCTATAAGAAACTTTTCATCATCTATAACAATTTCACACCCTTTATACACACTATAGACCATAATAGTTTTATTGACCACTAGCTCCACTTCTAATGGGTGTTCTAACATACTTGAGGTCATGTTAAAGTACTTACAAAAAGAATGTGAAACAAACAACCTTGTAGCACCAGAAAAAAAAAACATGTGCAGGTATAGAATTCACAATAAAGGTATCTGACCCAACGTTTTGCGATTACTTGGCTTCGAGAGCGATAATTTGATGGGCTCGGGCTCTTGGTCGATTTTTATTTGTCTTTGGTTCCATCTTAACCTCTTTCTTTTCACCACCACTTGCCATGTCCTTCTTATACTCAGGATAATCAACTTGCATGTGCCCCTTTTGGAAACAATAATAACATGTCTTTCCCTTGCTAGGACAATCCTCAGCCCTATGACCCGGATGCCCACATGAATAACAATCGGTCAACCCCGATCTACATTCACCCGTATGATTTTTACCACATTTGTTACACGTTTTTATTTCCTTTCCACCACCTTTTCCCGACATGAAACCCCCTTTTGACTTTTGTGGAGACCCGGAACTCAAATTTTCCTTTCTTCGGGCTCATACCTTGAGATAACTTAGAATCTTGGTCAAGTTTTCGTTTAAAGGCAACCTTCTTCTTAATTTCATTTTCCCTTATTAAGGCCCTATTCATCATTTCAGGTAAGGTCTTGTATGTGCCAATATCAATGAACATCCATTAACAATTTGGGACTAGAAACAAAATCAGGACAAAAACGAGACTTATCACTAAATTCTTCATTAAACTTAGTCACGGATTTATTTCCATGCTCTATATTCATAAACTTGGACTTCAACCTACAAACTTCGGGGGGTGGAGCAAATTGATCCACAAACATCTCACGGAACTTTTTTCAAGGGAAACTTGTAGCTATCTCTCGCCCACGGGATTTAACTATAAAATTCCACCATTCATAACCACTCCCTTTCAATTGATGAGCCGCATAGATCACTTTTAAATGTTTAGGACAAGAGCACAACAAAAAAGTTTCTTCGATTTCATCGATCCACCTTTGACTTACAATCGGATCAACTCTACCATGAAATTCTGGCGGATGATGACTTACAATCGGATCAACTCTACCATGAAATTCCGCAGATGATAATTTACAAAGTTCTTAAACTCGAAACATTCATCATTCATCTTTGGAACCTCGCATTCATTCTCTTTAAGTCCACTCCCCCCTTTACCATTCTTTGTGGGGTTATTTGTCATAAAAGTTTGGAATTTGATATCCAATTGCTCATCAATTAATTTCTTTATCTTATCCAAAAGAGTTGGTGTATAACAGACTAGGGCTTGCCCTATCTGTCCGGAAAAATCATTATCATTGGGGGCTATAACGGGCTCCGCTCGTGAGCTTTTAATGGATTCACTTCACGGAGTGTGAACGAACGTCGTCCTCTTCATTACTTCAGTCTGGTGATACAATAGCCATTCTGAAATAATACATTCCAACTTATTAGTCCATAAGCATTCAACATTGAGGTGCATAAATATCGACTATTTCATTCCTAACTCTCACCATCATGACCACAGTAGACTTCTATATGTATTACAATGATGTAATAACGGTGGCCAGTCGTCATTACATCACCCTAGTACACACTTGATCAAACCATGACACATGATTTATGAGCTTAATCTTCTATTTATTGCATTCAAAAATCCCTTTACAATTCTACAGGTCCCGACATCATATTCTTTCCTATGGAGCATGGCACAATCTTTAACTTATCTATCATGCAAGTCATAAACCGCTTATCTTTCAACATCGATAGTTTAAGCCTAGATAACCCTATAATGGATTATCCAAGTCCCTTAAACCATAGCTCTGATACCAACTTATAACACCCTTAAACTCATTCAAGAAAATGACAAAAAAAAATTATATAATTATCGCGTCACGGTCCAAACTGGTCGCGACGCGATCCCCTGCCTATTTCTAATGTCAAACATATAGACAACCCAGACAATCCTTTCCATTACAAGTCGTGTCGCAACCCATGCTGGTTGCGTCGCGACCTTACACTATGCCAGATGATCTTTCCCTTAAAATAAGCTCGGCATTCAAAATTAACTGATAGTCACGTCACGATGGAAGTGGGTCGCGGCGCGACCTCTTGCTGGGTCAGATTCATGCTTTAGTATTTTAGTATACACAACAAAACTCCAAGGTAAAAGCATTCATAATCAGTTCTTATGCATAATCTTCATACATCAAAACTACATTGTGAAATTCTTAATCACATACAACCCATTCACATTTCCAAATATTCTTTTAGTTCGAAAACGTGGATTATACATAATTCCCAAACTACAAGTTTGACCATGACATTAATAAGCGTTTATCATTGAGCTAGTTTCAAATGGGACTTGCATTACCCCTTACTACATGCCGATATGCTCCGCTAACCTCAAATGGTTTCTTTACCTTCTCGATGTCCTTTTAATCCTATTAAAACTTAATCATAACAAAAAGGGTAAGCTTACATGCTTAGTGAGATATAGGCGAATAAAAGGGAAATACCATTCATAACATAACATAAACATAAACCTTAAATTAACCTTTCAACCCTAAGGTTGCATATACTTATCGGATCCGATTTAAAACATATCATAGACGCAACTTACTAGAGGTGACCTAGTAATTGTGCCTATGCTAACACTACCATATGCATACGCATATGCCTAAGCTCACATTAATCAGAAAACATATATACATACACGCACAAGGTGTCTAAGCTACATTCATACAATAGACACAATCATTAGGTGAACCTAGCGATTATGTATAAGCTATTCAATAACCATAGACTCCACTACTAGGCAAGCCTAGTAGTAGCATCTAAGCTAACAAACTAATGACCTTAGTCATTACCCTCTTGCATGGATGCAATCCGGGAGCACTAAGTCACTCTTGACCCGCCAAAATAACCCCCTATAAACTTACCTTGTTCTAGTGCACTTCCTTGACCACTTCTAATTTCCTTTACTTGATTAGCACCTAACAAAGATAAATGCTAAACTCATTATTTTCATATTCTACTTCATGACATAACATCATAACTAGGTTGATTCCCATTATTCAACCTCATTCACCCATTCACTTACAACATTTAAAATTCTTAACTTTCACTTTAAGCCTAACTTTTCACTTCCATATCAACAATTACTAACTACTTACATGATTTTCTCAAGATAAAAACCTTTCTATTACATTACAAAAAAATATAAAAATTTCTTTCTTTCAAACATTACATAAACCATTTGGTGTGCATAAACTAATTTAAACCTTCAATCCTAGTTATAAATCACCATTTTCATACAAGACTTATTCTTGCTAAAGTTTATGTATAGTCTATATCATACAAATCATATAACAAGAAATTAACTAAAGCATGAACTTCATGATAAATCATGATCTAAACACATTTAAGCATACACTTAACCAAATTTTAAGCATAAAATTCATACCTTAAGCTTTGAGAGTTGGGAACCCTAAATGCACACAAGAGAAAGAAATTGGAGATTTCACAGCTTCTATGAGAGTCTACACTCTCTTAATATTTGACTTTGTGTTTGCATGAGGTTTAATCTTTCAATTCTCGAAGGTTTTCTCTCATTGCCTTGTTCTTAGTCGACACCCAACACATACACAAACACTTTATGGCATTTGAAAACTGATACATGTTTCCATTATTTTATTTTTCTAATTAAATTTATAAAAACTTTGGCTTTTTAGCACTTTCTACTCTCCCCACCAAAACTATGTTATAGGAGATCCTTATTTAACTTTGCATACATAGTCCTTGGTAATATTTAACTAACGAATTTAAACATTTCTGTTTCTTTCACTAGGAAATTACTAAAATATAACAAATTAAATTTTTAAATACTTATAAAATATTACCTTAAAATTTCAGGATGTCACAATTGAAAGAAAGTTCAATTTTATTGATTGAGAACTTATATCGGCTAAAAAGTCACGTTTTCACCACGGTATTAAGGCCCAAAAACAAGAAGATTCGAACTTTATCAGCAAAATACCCACTTCATCAGTTAGAATTGAAGAACAAGTAATTACGAAGACAGTTCAAAAAGAACCAAGAGAATCGGAGCTAAAATAAAGATTCTAGAGCGAAAATGGTGAAAGATAAGAAATCAAGTTATGATCCAGGGAATCAGCAAGCCAAACGGAATGCCTGGCTCACAAACGGCTTGATCTGGCAAACTGCCCCTGCAAACGGCCTGCCAGCCATTTGCAGGCAAATTTCTTGCTTATTTAAACGGTCTTTGTCATTCATTCCAACACACACTTCAATTCACTTCTTTCTCTCTATTTTACAATATTAGTCATACTTTCAAGGTCTTCGACTCCGTGCGGGAAACCTAGTACCCGGAGAAGAATGCCGAAGATTGTATTAGGAGCGGTCTGGAGTTTGAAGTTGTCACTTTTGTATTCGGAACTCATTTAATCTACTGTGAAACGACCCATCCATATTACTATAAACGCAGTACGTTCTCATTAGTCCCATAGCGAGGTATTTGACCTCTATATGATACGTTTTAGAAAATATTGCATTCGTTTCATAAAAAGCACATCATTATTATACATAATGCATGTTTTAAACAAGTGGGTGATTATTTAAGAAATAATCCCCAAAAAACATCGGTTTCCAAATACTACATACGTGACGTAACAGTCGAATATAATACATGACAAAGGTTTTATTGAATGTAACACTTTATTTAAATAAAAGTATGAGACTCCATGCACAGCTTGCTCAGATAATGCAATAGCGAAAGACTTTCTTAAAGACCTGAGAATAAACATGCGTAAACAGTCAACACAAAGGTTGGTGAGATATATAGGTTTATCATCGATATAAATATAGACCACAAGATTTCATAGTTATAAATATATGTACACTCGCAATTGTATAAAAGTATTCTATAAGTTGTTGAGTGCTTCGGTAACCATACTTAACAATTAATGTAGCATATTCCCTTTATTATGAAATCTCCCTACACTGTACTAAGTGTAGTAAAAATGAAGTACTATGCAACCGTTTATGATACTAGAGTGACTAGCCCGGTTGGGGTTATCAAACCCTATAGATCTATCAATAGGATTCGCGTATACATGTTCTTACAACATGTAAATATTAGTTACCAAGCTATTAGGAAAGATATGCAAAGTGGTACAACTTAACGTAGAATATATTTTAAGTACTTGTGTCCATGGCGTAAAACATAAAATGCATGTATTCTCATCCCAAAATATTTTTAGAGTTTAAAAAATGGGACTATATACTCACAGTAGTAAAAGTATATTAATAATAAGTTTTCAACTTATTAAAAATATGACCGTCGTCCTTGGATTCACGAACCTATAACAATAATAACGATTCAGATAATAATACGACATTTGAATAAAATAAAGTAAGTTTATAGAATACTTATATAATAATTTTTAACATTTTATGTTAGTAGTCCATTGTTAGAAGTCCATTGTTAGTAGTCCAAAATAGTTCGAAAAGTCCAACAGTCCAATAATCGGTATATATATATATATATATATATATATATATATATATATATATAATCTTAGAATTACCCCACGATGTATTGTATACGTATTGTCTTTGCATCAACCCATAGTCGTATTGTATACGTATTATCTTAGAATTAACTAAGACGTATTGTGTACGTATTGTCTTAGGATTTATCAAAACGTATTGTATACTTATTTTGTTAGGACGTACCAAGAATATTATTATACATATATACAATCACAGAATTAACCAAGATTATAATATTTTGTTATACTACTGATAACATGTCCAAATAAATATATATAGGATATAGGAAAAGTTAACAAGGATATGGTTAATATAGTTTTTATAATATAAATTTCGTCCATACAACGTTAATTTTAGCAGATTTTGTTTTGCTCGCCAATTATTCATTACAACTCCGTTTAAAGTGAATCAGATTGCTATGGATTCCTTAAGAAGTAATTCTACAAAACTAATTCGAAAAGTTCATCCCAAGTAGTAATTTTTAGAGCTTTACCCTCTTTTTGTGTCGGTGGACAGATTTGGAAAAATCTCGGCATCCACCCAATATATGATTTTTGATAAAATACTTCCAATTTGTCTAAAATCATGAAAAAAATACTGGAAGTCTTAATTACATATATTAACATATTTCCAAAGTCTTAGCCTCGAACTCAAAGTCTAAGATAAGTTTTTAATTCCCAACCCAAAACAGCCCGCTTTTTACTGAATGGAGATTAAAGGATATATGTTAAGTTTCAAGGTGTTCTTCATATGTACAAGTTATAAGTTCTTATATTAACTTAATATAACATCATAATACATATAAATAAGTGTTATTAGAGTTAAGTTAGAAATATTAGATTAGTTCTTCAAACAAGTTTAGAATCAACTAAACTATGTTCTAGTTTATAAACTCTTATATAGATAGCTATAAACATATGAATTGAACAAGAGTTGAAGTAGGGTTTTTACCTCAAGTTTAGAATGTAAAGTTGCTGGAAAGAAGTAGTAGAATAAAACTTGAGAGAGTTCTTGCAAGTGTGTGTGAAAATTGGAAGTAAAATTTGGAAAATGAATGTGTAAAAATGAGTTAGAAATGGTGCTTATTTATAGGCCTGAAAATTTGGTTTTTAGTGAAAATATCTAAGATAAGTTAAAATGTAATATGTCATGGATGACATATTAAATTGATTAGGTCATGGATGACATATTAGAAAAATAATTGCAGATTTCTATTGGTATATACCAACAGTAAATACTTCTAGAAGCTGTGTATAATATGGGTAAAAATACCGTATGAATGCGAGTAGAATTCTTGAGGAAATTGAACGAAAATATGAGTATAGCTATTCTTTATATGTATTGGTATATTATAAAGTGTATTCAATACTTGTAAGGATGTATTTACACTCGTAATACATTATATGTAAATACATTTTAACATAAGTTAATTACGTCATTTAAATAGTAATATATATATTGTTTGAAAACTCTTTAAATTGGTAGTATGAAAATATATATATAATACTTTGTTAATATACTTAATGAGATATTTAATTATCATATTTTCAAGTTATATATATATATATATAAATCCATATATATACACAATAATTAAACAATTAAACAATTAAATCAAGTTATGACGTTCGTGAATCGTCGGAATAAAAGGGTGACCAAAAGCTTGTGTAAAACGCTTTTCGGAGGTTCAAGATTTATTAAAATTCATTGCTTATCAAGTCAGAATTGTATAAAGATTAAGTTTAAATTTGGTCGGAAATTTTCGGGTCGTCACAGTACCTACCCGTTAAAGAAATTTCGTCCCGAAATTTGATCGAGGTTGTCATGGCTAAAAATAAGAATGTTATTATGAGGAATATTAGTTGATTCATAGGGTTTTATCATGATTGAGAAATATGGATAAAATAATTCAATTACTCAAAACGTATGAGTGAAGCTATCGTAAAAGAGTGAAATGAGAAAATAGGGATTCGTCTTATCTTTTGACATCATCACGGTTGATCTCCGGATTAATGAAAATCTTTGTAATCTATATAAGATTTGATTCTTCGGCAATTAAGGAAATTATGATCCTCTTCGATTTAATGCAATAATCTGTCTCGATTTCTGTGTCAGATATTTTACTATAAATCAACCTCCTACGTTTCCTTATTTCCACATCTCCCATCTTTTATACTTTCTTCCTTTCTTCGTACTTCCAAAACATTCGTCAATATGCTCCATCTAGTTTTAATTCTTGATATATTCTTGACTATCACATCTGTCATTCTTCTTTTTCATCTTCCACCAGAGGAAACCGTTAATTTCTACTATGCTCTTGGGTTTATAGTGTTCTTAGTTTTCCCGTGTCTTTATATTGCTATACGCATCGATATACACGGTTTATAATTTCTGCGTTGTCTTCGTGCTTATATTTTTCCTTATATTTTGGAGTTTCATGCTTCCGTCTTCTTTTTTCGACTTCAAGTCAACCGAATAATGGTCTAGAATTCATAGATATGAAATTCGGAATGAATAAAGCTAATGCTCTAAGAGAGAAATTGTAATAGCACAATTTGACTTGTGAAATTACCAAAATCCAAAGGAAAAGATAGAACTATCAATAGAATATGTTCTTGATATGTTTAGAGATTAGATTGAATGTAAGAGTCATGTAACATGGCACATGATGACGTTATGGTCTGTAAATCATTACGTTCCATTTAGAAACTCAGCATGACTTACTATAATATAATCACGTTGATCAAGTGTCATTATATTATACTAACTCATGCTTCAGTTCCCAACATTACTTCAAAAACATTCATACTTTACACTCAAAGGTTTTAGATATTTAGAAACTAAAACAGTTTTCTTTATGATGTGATACAGATAACGCGAAAGAATAAATGATTTCTAGATAAGAATGGTTATGAAAATATCTTCATAAATATGAAGGATATTTATAATAGAAGATACGATGATATCTTAGAATATTTAAGATAAGAGGATGATGAAGAATATTGTCCGCAAGGGTTTTAGAGTAAGGAGCAAGGTATTTGCTAAGGATTTTAGCAGATACCGAATCATTTGGATTCTTTGAAGGTAGATTTCGTCCTTGTGATTTTTCCACAGCCTCCTTCAGGGTTTCCTCAATCCGTTTTCCAGTTCTAAACCTTCTCTTTTTCTGTGTTTTGCTAACACAATATTCTTTATCATCGACTTTTGACTGTTATGGTTGTCTACAGTTTCTGCTGCTTCATTCAGCTTTTTCAAAACTTCATAGTAGTGATTCATAGGCTGAAGTGCTATTCCGGATTTCTGAATTATAATTCCAGGAAATAACATTATATGTATATGCAGAAATGATGTGAGATTCAAGAATAATTATTGATGCTTCATGGGGTTTGGTATGACAATTATTGTTACAAGATGTAGATGGGTATATGACAAGGTTTTATAGTGATCTTTCAGAGAGATTTAAGTCAAAGAGCAATAAAGTTGCTGGTAAGCTTACTACTAATGTGGCGGAATATAAAAGGTTCCCCAGTAACGATGGCGAATAGACAACGTATATATAAAGGTTATAATAAGGCTACTCCGGATGAAAAGTCGAAGTTGTCTTTTTGGAGCTGTGATAAAATTTGCTATTTTAAAATGGGATTGTAAAGTTATTTTGGGTAATAATAATGCTAAAGGATCTGACACGGATACGTGTTGAACCTTTGCTTAGGTTCAAGTGTCCTCCGAATGCATATCTATATGCATATATTCTTCTTATGTATCGTGTGATTGGTTCATTCTCTCGATTGTTCCTTAGTTGAGATGTTTTCAAGAATTTTGAAGGGTTTAGACGCAGGTTGTCATCGTCAATATCCGTATAATGAATTCGTCATGAATCTTGAATGATACGAATATCTTTATGAGTTCTGTGAATGAAAGTGATGTTCTAGAATAGTTTGAATTTAAAGTATGATTTTGAAGGATGTAGGAATTTAAGATTGATGGCACTTCTTAAATATTGACTTAGATTTTGATCTGTCAAAATCAGAATATGTAATTGAATTTGTATGGAAAATGGTTGTCTTGAATTTTGTGAAATGATGTATATTGCTATGAAAGGAGAGAGTATAATTAACGATTGTCGAAACATCATTGAAAATGTACAGTGTAACATATTAATGTGAACTTAAGTATTTCTCGGGTATTACCTACCCGTTAAAATAAAATTTCACAAGTAATATTTTGTACAAAAGAATTTTTATTACAGTCTTTATGAAAATATATGTATGTATATTTTCTTCAGATGTAATATGGATTTAATGAGTTAATATTATATTAATCTCATTTGGTTTACGGTTGGAACTAGAAATGAATAATCCCTAAAACTTTAGAGATTACATAATCGCCGCGGAATATTTCTTCAACGTAAATGAAATAATGAATTAATACTTCATCACTCATTATTGTTGGTATCCCTCAGTGCCTGCGGTGCGTATGATGTTGATGCTTGTAATGCGGCTTGTGATGTTGAGGCTTGTAATGTTGTTGGTACTGCTAGTGCTGGTGCTGGTAGTGGTTTGATGTGAGTATAGATGATGAGAATTTGTTTTGTTTTGTATTGTGAAAGAAGATGTTTAAAGTATCTTGAATAAAAAGAGAGGTCAAGAGCTTTATAAAGGGAATGAAATGATGTAGGATGCACTTGCTAATGAAGTTTTGCTTTTCATGAGAGTAAAATTTTTTATTTTTTTTAAATAATTCACCATGCAAGATACGGAGTAAAGGTCGGATAGCCTCAATAATATTAGTAATATTATACTCGTTGCGGCATATCCTGGAAAGGAGAGAGAAAAATGGTGTTACAAACGGGTTCGTCGGTAAGTGCCTCATGTTCTTCACCAAGAGGGCAATGTGGTGGATGGAAGGGATCACCTTCTTCTTGTCTATAATGATTAAGTAGACTACGAACCCATCCCTAATTTATCCATAATAGATGATGGCTAATTGGTTGATCCATTCCAGTCACACTAGTTTCGGAGCTCGAGTGAAACTCCATATCGGAATCCGAGCGACTTGAACTAGTGGAGAGTTCCATTTCGTACGATTGAATAAAGGATTTTCGATATGAAATGATTTTCGGCTATCGGATGGTATTCTAATTACATAGAATATCTATATATATATAGAACAAAAGATTTCGTAGAATACGGAGGAATTTACGGAATATTTCAGGCAAAGTTTACAGTAACAGATACGCTAAGATATGATTTAGCAGATATACTAAGATATGAATTTTGTCTATACAATATCTATGCAATAATTGAAGTAAGACACGTCAAGACTTAAGATGATAAACAGGTAATTTTCGACAAGAAATGATAAGCAAAACTTTTGACATGTAGACATGGCCGAAGTCCAGACTCGCTAATGTATTCTAACAACTATCAGTTAGACACACTAATGCAAGACTTGGTTCACTAAGACCACCGCTCTGATACCAACTAAAACGGCCCGTCCATATTACTATAAACACAGTACATTCTCATTGGTCCCATAGCGAGGTATTTGACCTCTATATGATACGTTTTAGAAAATATTGCATTCGTTTCATAAAAAGCACATCATTATTATACATAATGCGTGTTTTAAACAAATGGGTGATTATTTAAGAAATAATCCCCAAAATACTTCGGTTTCTAAATACTACACACGTGACGTAACAGTCGAATATAATACATGACAAAGGTTTTATTGAATGCAACACTTTATTTAAATAAAAGTTTGAGACTCCATGCACAGCTTGCCCAGATAATGCAATAGCGGAAGACTTTCTTAAGGACCTGAGAATAAACATGCTTAAACAGTCAACATAAAGGTTGGTGAGATATATAGGTTTATCATCGATATAAATATAGACCACAAGATTTCATAGTTATAAATATATGTACACTCACAAGTGTATAAAAGTATTCTATAAGTTGTTGAGCACTTCAGTAACCATACTTAACAATTAATGTAGCATATTCCCTTTATTATGAAATCTCCCTACACTGTACCAAGTGTAGTAAAAACGAAGTACTATGCAACCGTTTACGATACTAGAGCGACTAGCCCGATTGGGGTTGTCAAACCCGATAGATCTATCAATAGGATTCGCGTATACATGTTCTTACAACATGTAAATATTAGTTACCAAGCTATTAGGGAAGATATGAAAAGTGGTACAACTCAACGTATAATATATTTTAAGTACTTGTGTCCGTGACGTAAAACATAAAATGCATGTATTCTCATCCCAAAATATTTTTAGAGTTTAAAAAATGGGACTATATAATCACAGTAGTAAAAGTATATTAATAATAAGTTTTCAACTTATTAAAAATATGACCGTCGTCCTTGGATTCACGAACCTATAACAATAATAACGATTCAGATAATAATACGACATATGAATAAAATAAAGTAAGTTCATAGAATACTTATATAATAATTTTTAACATTTTATGTTAGTAGTCCATTGTTAGTAGTCCAAAATAGTCCGAAAAGTCCAACAGTCCAATAATCGGTATATATATATATATATATATATATATATATATATATATATATATATATATATATATATATATATATATATATATATATATATATATATATATATATATATATAATCTTAGAATTACCCCCATGACGTATTGTATACATATTGTCTTAGAATTAACTAAGATGTATTTTGTACGTATTGTCTTAGGATTTATCAAAACGTATTGTATACTTATTGTGTTAGGACGTACCAAGAATATTATTATACATATATAGAATCACAGAATTAACCAAGATTATAATATTTTGTTATACTACTGATAACATGTCCAAATATATATAGGATATAGGAAAAGTTAACAAGGATATGGTTAATATAGTTTTTATAATATAAATTTCATCCATACAACGTTAATTTTAGCAGATTTTGTTTTGCTCGCCAAATATTCATTACAACTCCGTTTAAAGTGAATCAGATTGCTATGGATTCCTTAAGAAGTAAATTTTACAAAACCAATTCGAAAACTTCATCTCAAGTAGTATTTTTAGAGCTTTACCCTCTTTTTGTGTCGGTGGACAGATTTGGAAAAATCTCGGCATCCACCCAATATATGATTTTTGATAAAATACTTCCACTTTGTCTAAAATCATGAAAAAAAATACTTGAAGTCTTATTTACATATATTAAAATATTTCCAAAGTCTTAGTCTCGAACTCAAAGTCTAAGATAAGTTTTTAATTCCCAACCCAAAACCGCCCGCTTTTTACTGAATGGAGATTAAAGGATATATGTTACGTTTCAAGGTGTTCTTCATATGTACAAGTTATAAGTTCTTATATTAACTTAAGATAACATCATAATACATATAAATAAGTGTTATTAGAGTTAAGTTATAAAGATTAGATTAGTTCTTCAAACAAGTGTAGAATCAGCTAAACTATGTTCTAGTTTATAAACTCTTATATAGATAGCTATAAACATATGAATTGAACAAGAGTTGAAGTAGAGTTTTTACCTCAAGTTTAGAATGTAAAGTTGCTGGAAAGAAGTAGAAAAAAACTTGAGAGAGTTCTTGCAAGTGTGTGTGAAAATTGGAAGTAAAATTTAGAAAATGAATGTGTAAAAATGAGTTAGAAATGGTGCTTATTTAGAGGCTTGAAAATTTAGTTTTTAGTGAAAATATCTAAGATATGTTAAAATGTAATATGTCATGGATGAATATTAAATTGATTAGGTCATGGATGACATATTACACAAATAATTATAGATTTCTATTAGTATATACCAATAGTAAATACTTCTAGAAGCTGTGTATAATACGGGTAAAAATACCGTATGAATGCGAGTAGAATTTTTGAGGAAATTGAACGAAAATACGAGTATATCTATCCTTTATATGTATTGGTATATTATAAAGTGTATTCAATACTTGTAAGGATGTATTTACACTCCTAATACATTATATGTAAATACATTTTAACATAAGTTAATTACGTCATTTAAATAGTAATATATATATTGTTTGAAAACTCTTTAAATTGGTAGTATGAAAATATATATATATAATACTTTGTTAATATACTTAATGAGATATTTAATTATCATTTTTTCAAGTTAAATATATATAAATCCATATATATATACAATAATTAAACAATTAAACAATTAAATCAAGTTATGACGTTCGTGAATCGTCAGAATAACAGGGTGACCAAAAGCTTGTGTAAAACTCTTTCCGGAGGTTCAAGATTTATTAAAATTCATTTCTTATCAAGTTGGAATTATATAAAGATTAAGTTTAAAGTTGGTCGGAAATTTTCGGGTCGTCACATACTGGTACTTCTATCCTTTATCTTTATATAATGTCTTCTATCATTATGTTCTGTGATGTTGTTACCATGATTAGCGAGTAGTTATCATTAGTGTATGCTATGATGTAACTAGTTATAATGCCGAAATAATGTTATGGTTGGTGTATGTTGTTAAAATGCTTTTCGATTATGCTCTAAACTCAATCGCTTTTCCAACTAATAGACGTAGTTATTGGCTCTGTTATTGGGAAGTTGCAAACCCCGATTCAGAGTACACTATCCGTGTCACCCCTTGGTAAGAGAAGTCTATCGGATACAACGCAAGATCGACTGAGGCACACCGGTTGTAGTAAGTCTATCGAGCTTTGGATTCCGACTGAGGACTCTTTTGTATTGAAATATCTGACTAGACCCTTAGTACATTGTTGACCCCAGACCATGCTAGTGTAGTCACCAAGCATATTGAAAGGACCCGTTCATATACATTATAAACGATTCACAATAGTTGATTACATCGCGAGGTATTTGACCTCTATATGATACATTTTACAAACATTGCATTCGTTTTTAAAAGACAAACTTTCTTTACAACTTGACGGCATGCACACCATTTCATAATACATCCAACTATAATTGACATAATAATAATCTTGATGAACTCAATGACTCGAATGCAACGTCTTTCAAAATATGCCATGAATGACTTCAAGTAATATCCTTAAAATGAGCTAATGCACAGCGGAAGATTTCTTTAATACCTAAGAATAAACATGCTTTAAAGTGTTAACTAAAAGGTTGGTGAGTTCATAGGTTTATCATAACAATCATTTCAATATATTAATAGACCACAAGATTTTCGTTTATAAATATATGTACACTCGCAAGTGTATAAAAGTATTCTATAAGTTGTAGGCACCCGGTAACAAGCCTTAACGTTCATGTTTTACCCTCTGAAGTACACCAGATCAGGTGTGTTTAAAATAACCTCGAAGTACTAAAGCATCCCATAGTCAGGATGGGGTTTGTCAGGCCCAATAGATCTATCTTTAGGATTCGCGCCTACCGTACATAGACAAGTAGTTTAATGTTACCAAGCTAAGGGTATATTTCTGGTTTAAACCCACGTAGAATTAGTTTTAGTACTTGTGCCTATTTCATAAAACATTTATAAAAACAGCTCATGTATTCTCAGTCCAAAAAATATATATATAAGGGAGCAAATGAAACTCACCATACTGTATTTCGTAGTAAAAATACATATAACGTCATTTAACAAGTGCAAGGTTGGCCTCGGATTCACGAACCTATATTAATTATATATATTTATATGGTGGTCAATATTTGTCTAACAACTTTTGGTCAAGTCATAGTGTACCACAATCCTAATGCTCGAGACTAATATGCAAACATCAACAAAAGTCAACTTGATCCAAAATGACTTCTAATCCGTTCATCGAAACCATTCGATATCTAAATGAAAAGTTCTTAATTTTTCGCTAGCTTTCCAATGACATGCATATCATATACCCTATCTCAGTAGCATATGTATCTAATTCAGGATTCAACAAACCTATCTAAGGACAATATCGAATGTACAAGCATGCATAATCCTATATACTCGAGCACTAGTCAGGGCTACACTATTGATATATAAAAGTTAAGTTATGAATGCTCACGTATCAATATTGAGATTCAATATTGCCAGAAAGTACGTAGACGCAACGGAGATGATAAACAATAGATTGACCTCACGAGCATACCCATGAACCATACCTATCACCTCCATAGCTATAACCCATAATTTCCTTATCTTCGACTCATTCAAAAAACTATTTTGAAATCACTCGGACATCACTCTGTCGTAATATTTTATGTATACTAATAGTATCTTGAAATAATACAGAGCAATATATATATATATATATATATATATATATATATATATATATATATATATATATATATATATATATATATGTAAATCGATTGAGAGAGTTTAGAGAAATATATTTTCGAGTTTCTATGAAATAATGAAACCTATTGAATTCTATTTATAATAGATTTTTAAATTATTAAAGTGAATTATTAAAGTATGAATTATTAAAGTGAATTATTAAAGTATGAATTATTAAAGTGAATTATTAAAGTAAATTATTAAAGTTTGAATTATTAAAGTGAATTATTAAAGTATGAATTATTAAAGTGAATTATTAAAGTTAAAGTAAAGTAAAAGTAAAGTAAAGGTAAAGTTAAAGTATAGTAAAAGTATAAAAACTATGTATGTATAATACGTGTATAAATATATATAATATTAATTTAAATCGTTATATATATTTAATGAAATAAAATATAAATATCGTAATATTTATTATACTGGTTAAGTAATGAGTTGTCAAAAGTGATTCTAGATATTTATAAAAGTTATATAAGTTTTAATAATAAAGTTCTTTTTAAACTGAAAACGTTTTTGTACATTTGAAAATAGATTAATAGAATATTATGGAAACCAATTCTCCACTAGCTTTTGTCTAACTTTCGTAAATGACACTTTTTATTTTTATTTATAAATAGCTTTACAAATTATTCTGAATATCGTTAAGAGGAATAGATTTTCTCAAATCATAGTGGATCTCTCAACAGAGACTTGTAATCATAATTCAATGTTTCTGATAATTCAATCATTTAATATATATATTTTATTTTCATCGATAATCATATTGAAACAAATACGTTCATATAAAACATTATACGTTTAAATACTTTGTTGACATTTTCAATTTATAACATATACACATATACATACATATTCATATATGTTCATTTAATGGTTCGTGAATCATTAGAATTTGGTCGAGGTTTAAATGAATGTATAAACATAGTTTAAAATCCTTGAGATTTAACTTAACAAACATTGCTTATCGTGTTAGAATAATATAAAGATAAAGTTTAAATTTAGTCGGAAATTTCCGGGTCGTCACAGTACCTACCCGTTAAAGAAATTTCGTCCCCGAAATTTGATAGAGGTCGTTATGGCTAACAATAAGAATGTTATTATGACAGTTATGAAGTTTTATCATGTCTAAGAAGTATGGATAAAATAATTCGATTACTCGAAGCGTATGAGGGAAGTTATCGTAAATGAACGAAATAAGATTATAGTGATTCGTCATATCTTTTGACGTCATCACAATTGATCTCCGAATTTAAAGAAAATCTTTGTAATCTATGTTGGATTTGATACTTCGGTGATTAAGGAGATTATGATTCTCTTCGAATTAATACGGTAATCCATCTTGATTTCTCTGTCGGGTATTTCACTATAAATCCACCTCCTTCGTTTCCATACAACTCACACCTTCTATTCTTTCTCCCTCAACTCATATTTTAAAGTATTTGTCAATATGCTTCATCCAGTACTAATTCTCGATATACTCCTCACTTTCATATCTGTCGTTCTTCTTTTTCATCTGCCTCCGGAAGAATCTATTTACTTCTACTATACTCTCGGTTTTATAGTGTTTTTAGTTCTTCCGTGTCTTTATATTGCTATATGCATCGATATATACGGTTTATAATTTTTGGGTGGTTGTTGAGTTTTATATCTTCCCTTATATTTCAAAGCCCCTGCTTTTGTCTTCTATAATCATTGACATCCACAGTTAACGCTCCCTTCTATTTTCTGCGATTTATACTCCAATTTCTATTTTGGAGTTTTGTCCTTTCGTTTCTTCTTCTTGCGATTAAGCAACGTTTGTAATGGTCCAGTATTCGCAGATATGAATTTCAGAATGAACATAGTTAATGTTCTAAGAAGGAAATGGTAATGGCACGATCTTGATTTGTTAATTTTACCAGAATACCCTGAAAATACCGAATCATCAAGAAAATATATTCTTGATATTTTTAGAGATTAAATAGAATACAAGAGTCGTGTAACATGGAACATGATGACGGCATGGTCTGTGAATCGTCATGTCGCATTAGAAACTCGGCATGACTTACTGTAATATAATCACGTTGATCAAGTGTCATTATATTATACTAACTCATGCTTCAGTTCCCAACACTACTTCAAAACATTCATAATTTAAACTCGAAAGTTTATAGAATATAGAAACTAATAGTTTCTTATATGATGTAACACTGATAGCGCAAAGAGATAAATGACTTCAGATAAGATTAGTTGTGAAAATATATTTAGAAATATCGCGGATTTTTGTAATGAAAGATATGATAATATCTTAGAATTTCTAATATTGATGGATGATGATGAAGATTTATCTGTAAAGGTTTAGAATAAAGGGTAAGGTATTCGTTAATGACTTTAGCAGGCACTGAATCATTTGGATTCTTTGAAGGTAGATTTAGTCTTTGTGATTTATCCACAGCCTCCTTCATAGTCTGTTCAATCCGTTTTCCAGTTCCAAAGCTTCTCTTTTTCTCAGCTTTACCACCTTACTATTCTTTGTCATCAAACTTTTTACTGTTAAGATCGTTTACAGTTTTTGATGCTTCGTCAGCATTTCAAGAACTAGTTTGCAGTTTAAAATATTTTTCAGAACTTCACATTCAATGTATGTAACTCCAGGAGATAGACGTTTTACGTACACATATAACTGTTGGCGTAGACATGCTGCGAGATTTCAAAATACTGGTTACTATTTTCCGATGATTCGTATGACAATTCTCGTTACAAGATGCGAATGAGTAAATGATGTGATTTCAATAAATATAATGATTTTTCGAAAAGTCAAAGATAATTGAAGTTGTTGGTAAGTTTATTGCTAAGGTGGCGAGATATGAAAGGTCCCCAGTAACGATGACAAAAGGGCAACGTATCTATCGAGGTTATAATAAGACTAGTTCGACTGAAAAGTCGAAGTTGACTTGCTGGAGCTGTGACAAAACTGTCTACTTTGAAAAGGAATTGAAAAGTCATTTTAGCTAATAAATGCCAAAGGGTCTGACACGGATACGCGTCAAACTATGACTTTGGCTTCGAGAGCTTTTTAGGTACATAAATGTGGGTAATATGTGGTTGGATCATCATCTCGATTGTTCATTGTTTGAAGTGTCTTCGAAAACTTCGGAGAGTTTGAACACAGTTTGTAATCATTAATATACATATGATGTTCTAACACAGTTTTGAAGTCAAAGTATAGCTTTGAAAAATGTAGGAATCTAAGAGTGATGTCTTCTGTTAAATCATGACTTGGATTTTGATTTGTGAAAATCAGAATGCGTAATCAAAATTGGGTGAGAATGGTTGTTTTGATTTCTATACAAGAATGTATATTGTTGTGAGATTTTGGGAGTATAGTTGATGATTTGCTTAATCAGATTCGAAAAATGTAACATATTAATTGTGAATTTATATATCTCTCGGGTATTACCTACCCGTTAAAAAAAATTTCACAATTAATATTTTGTACAACATAATTTTATTACAGTCTTTATGAAAATATATATGTGCATATTTTCTTCAGATGTAACATAGATTTAATGAGTTAATATTAAATTAAACTCATTTGATTTACGGTTGAAACTAGAACTGAATAATCCCTAAAGACTTTAGAAATTACATAACTTTTACAGAGTATTTATTCAATAAAATTGAAATTATGAATTAATACTTCGTTATTTGTTGGTGTTTGTGGAATTCTTGTGAATTTTGTAAGGTACGAATAATGTTATTTGAAAAGTTTCGAGTACATCGACGATGAAAGTGAAAATCAAACTTATATTTGAATAATTCATTTGATTTATTATGAATTGGGATTTATTGAATTGAGGCAGAGATTGTAGTTAATGATGGTTAAGTTGTGGACGAAGGACGTACATTATTGCATATTAGTAACATGAATTAACTGAGTAGTTAAGATTCACATATAATAGCTTAGTACGAAAATATTTATTATGGTCTAAAAATTTATATATATAAGATATACATATAAATCCTTCAGTGGAAATGAGTTAATACTTCATAACTCATTGATATGACATACTTGTTGTTGATTTATAATGATGTCCACGGTGATTCTTGAACTGACGGAGTTTGTGATGCTATAGGTGCTGCTGATTCTGACAACGCTGATGGCACTGACTGTACTGGTGATGTTCATGGTACTGTTGATACTGTTGGTAAATCAAGTCTAGCGTGTAAACCACGCATCATTCTTGTCAGGGTTTCTACTCTTCCTTCTATCATTTGGGTTCACTCATCTAATTTATGGTTAGGGCTAGAATAGATAATCTCTAAGACTTTAGAGACTACATAATCGTCGTAAAATGTTTCTCCAATGAAGTTATGAATCAATACTTCATCGTTTGTTTTTGTTGGTATTCCTTGGTATCTATAGAGTGTATGTCATTGGTACTCGTGGGATATAGGTTGTGATGTTGAAGTGTGGGATGCGGATGTTACTGTTGGTGGTGGTGATGGTACTGTTAGTGTTGCTGATGGTGGTACTGGTTATGCTGCTGGTGCTGCTGTTGGTGTTTGTAACCCTTGCACCATATTCTCTAAAGCCACTACTCGAGCGCGAAGCTCGTTAACTTCTTCTATTACACCGGGGTGATTGTCGATTCGGACGAGCGGATAAATAAAATCTAGAATTTGATGTAGTATATAATCGTGACGAGATACTCTGGAAATGAGAGAGAAAATGGTGTTTCAGACCAGTTCGCCGGTAAGTGCTTCAGGTTCATCACCAAGAGGGCAATGTGGTGGATGGAAGGGATCACCTTCTTCTTGTCTCCAATTATTGAGGAGGCTACGAACCTATCCCCAATTCATCCAGAATAGATGATGGCTAATTGGTTGATCCATTCCGGTCACACTGCTTTCGGAGCTTGAGTGGGATTCCATATCGCAATTCGAGGGACTTGAACTAATGACGAATTCCATTTCGTTCGATTGAATAAAAGATTTTTCGATATGAAATGATTTTTCGGCTATCGGGTGGTATTCTAATTACATAGAATATATATATATATATATATATATATATATATATATATATATATATATATATATATATATATATATATATATATATATATATATATATATATATATATATATATTGTAGATTACGGAGGAATTTACGGGATATGTCAGGCAAAGTTTACAGTAACAGATACGCTAAGATATGGATTAGCAGATACGCTAAGATATGAATTTTGTCTATACACTATTCATTCAATCAATGCAGTAAGACTTGTCTAGACTAAGAATGATAAGCAGGCAATTTCTGACAAAAATGATAAGAAAAACTTTTGACATACAGACGCGGTCAAAGTCCAGGATCTCTAATGCATCCTAACGACTATCAGTTAGACATACTAATGCAGACCTGATTCGCTAAGACCACCGCTCTGATACCAACTGAAAGGACCCGTTCATATACATTATAAACGATTCACAATAGCTGATTACATATCGAGGTATTTGACCTCTATATGATACATTTTACAAACATTGCATTCGTTTTTAAAAGAAAAACTTTCTTTACAACGAAAGTTGACGGCATGGACACCATTTCATAATACATCCAACTATAATTGACGTAATAATAATCTTGATGAACTCAATGACTTGAATGCAACGTCTTTCAAAATATGCCATGAATGACTTCAAGTAATATCCTTAAAATGAGCTAATGCATACCGAAAAATTTCTTTAATACCTGAGAATAAACATGCTTTAAAGTATCAACCAAAAGGTTGGTGAGTTCATAGGTTTATCATAACAATCATTTCAATATATTAATAGACCACAAGATTTCCGTTTATAAATATATGTACACTCGCAAGTGTATAAAAGTATTCTATAAGTTGTAGGCACCTGGTAACAAGCCTTAACGTTCATGTTTTACCCTCTGAAGTACACCAGATCAGGTGTGTTTAAAATAACCTCGAAGTACTAAAGCATCCCATAGTCAGGATGGGGTTTGTCAGGCCTAATAGATCTATCTTTAGGATTCGCGCCTACCGTACATAGACAAGTAGTTTAATGTTACCAAGCTAAGGGTATATTTCTGGTTTAAACCCACGTAGAATTAGTTTTAGTACTTGTGCCTATTTCGTAAAACATTTATAAAAACAGTGCATGTATTCTCAGTCCCAAAAATATATATATAAGGGAGCAAATGAAACTCACCATACTGTATTTCATAGTAAAAAGACATATAACGTTATTTAACAAGTGCAAGGTTGGCCTCGGATTCACGAACCTATATTAATTATATATATTTATATGTTGGTCAATATTTGTCTAACAATTTTTGGTCAAGTCATAGTGTACCACAATCCTAATGCTCGAGACTAATATGCAAACGTCAACAAAAGTCAACTTGACCCAAAATGACTTCTAATCCGTTCATCGAAACCATTCGATATCTAAATGAAAAGTTCTTAATTTTTCGCTAGCTTTCCAATGACATGCATATCATATACCCTATCTCAGTAGCATATGTATCTAATTCAGGATTCAACAAACCTATCTAAGGACAATATCGAATGTACAAGCATGCATAATCCTATATACTCGAGCACTAGTCAGGGATACACTATTGATATATAAAAGTTAAGTTATGAGTGCTCACGTATCAATATTGAGATTCAATATTGCAGGAAAGTACGTAGATGCAACGGAGATGACAAACACTAGATTGACTTCACGAGCATACCCATCACCTCCATAGCTATAACCCATAATTTCCTTAGCTTCGACTCATTCAAAAAACTATTTTGAAATCACTCGGACATCACTCCGTCGTAATATTTTATGTATACTAATAATATCTTGAAATAATACAGAGCAAATATATATATATATATATATATATATATATATATATATATATATATATATATATATATATATATATATATATATATATATAAATCGATTGAGAGAGTTTAGAGAAATATATTTTCGAGTTTCTATGAAATAATGAAACCTATTGAATTCTATTTATAATAGATTTTTAAATTATTAAAGTGAATTATTAAAGTATGAATTATTAAAGTGAATTATTAAAGTATGAATTATTAAAGTGAATTATTAAAATATGAATTATTAAAGTGAATTATTAAAGTATGAATTATTAAAGTGAATTATTAAAGTTTGAATTATTAAAGTGAATTATTAAAGTATGAATTATTAAAGTGAATTATTAAAGTTAAAGTAAAGTAAAAGTAAAGTAAATGTAAAGTTAAAGTATAGTAAAAGTATAAAAACTATGTATGTATAATACGCGTATAAATATATATAATATTAATTTAAATCGTTATATATATTTAATGAAATAAAATATAAATATCGTTATATTTATTATACTGGTTAAGTAATGACTTGTCAAAAGTGATTCTAGATATTTATAAAAGTTATATACGTTTTAATAATAAAGTTCTTTTTAAACTGAAAACGTTTTTGTACGTTTGAAAATAGATTAATAGAATATTATGGAAACCAATTTTCCACTAGCTTTTGTCTAACTTTCGTAAATGACACTTTTTATTTTTATTTATAAATAGCTTTACAAATTATTCCGAATATCGTTAAGAGGAATAGATTTTCTCAAATCATAGTGGACCTCTCAACAGAGACTTGTAATCATAATTCAATATTTCTGATAATTCAATCATTTAATATACATTTTTTAATTTCATCGATAATCATATTGAAACAAATACGTTCATATAAAGTATTATACGTTTAAATACTTTGTTGACATTTTCAATTTATAACATATACACATATACATACATATTCATATATGTTCATTTAATGGTTCGTGAATCATTGGAATTTGGTCGAGGTTTAAATGAATGTATAAACATAGTTTAAAATCCTTGAGATTTAACTTAACAAACATTGCTTATCGTGTCAGAATAATATAAAGATAAAGTTTAAATTTAGTCGAAAATTTCCGGGTCGTCACACATATAAACTTCGTACGTGCATGCTGAAGCACAGCGGTTGTTGTAAGCTGTACCTCTGCTAAGTAAGACCATGGAACCCGGTCAGTGTTGATTAGTACACTGCACCATAACGTAGTCTCAAGCATTTCACCCCGCTTGAGGGATTCTTAGTTAATTAAGGAACTGTTTGTTTAGACACATAAATGATTGGATAGTTAAGATAACCGAACATGTTCATGGAAGTCAACCTGACTTGGCCATGGTGTTCTTTATGGTTGAACTCTTTTTAAGGGCCTAACTATCTTTTAAAACTAATCATTAACAAAAGAATTGAAGCACATCACGTGTCCCTAATATGGTAAACCATGTACTCTATTATGCTTAAGAACGTTTATACCTTTGTGGAATGTTAATACGTCACCCAACCGAGTCGCTCAATTGGATGAGCCGTCTGAACGTGTATGTCTGTAGTCAGACTGCACGAGCGTCGGGGGTAAGGGACATTGCTGTCTATTCAGAATCTTCAAGCCTATCGCATTACCCAGTGACATGTCTTACGACAGGGGAATTTAGGAACAGTGTAATAAATACATGGCCTCTGCCTATTCATGAGCCAGCATTCCATAATCTCGGCAGAATAACTGATGAAATCATAGTATGCACTTGTTTTAACCTTATCTGAATTACGAATTTTATTGCATTTACTTTATCTATCTTATAAACTAGAAAAACCCAAAATTAGGTAACCACTACTCCTTCACAACTATCTTAAGCTTTAATATAGGTTCGATTCTACTGATATCTTAAAAATATGACTCTAGGTCATACTTCCCTTACTCATAATAAGGAGTAGTATGATTTAGGCCCCACTAAATATAAATTTAAAACAGTACCCACTCTTGGTGGCTGATTCTGACGTGTTGCGACCTAACGATGCCGCACAAATAAAACCGTCCATTTTGACCATATTAAGAGGGAAGCTAGTTTTTGGCGCCGCTGCCGGGGACTTGGTATCAGATAATAACTGCTCTCTATCAAACTTTTTCACAAGAATTTAGTGGTGTCTAAGAAAGATAATTATACACGAACTTGGTTGTTGGATTTTCCGAACAGTCTCCAATTATATTGGGACCAAAAGGATCCTGCCTCTCCGTAGTCGGCCTGGCCACTTGGTTTGTTGAATAGTTTGTGCGAAGCTCTGTTATCGAAATACCAGGGAATCAGTAGCCAAAACCAAAAACATATTCAAACTTAGGATAGTTAGCTTATCTTAGACTAAATTAGATTACTTTAAATTAGATTACTACCTTAGATTAAGATTACCTTAGATTACATTAGAATTACTTAGATTACCTTAGAAATTTAGTTATCTGCTTAAAATTAAAAACAAAAAAGCATACCCAGTGTATGACCCAAACCCAATCTAGACCAGGACCGTTGTTATTCGTACCTGATCAAGACGCAATAATCTCTAAAGCACGCAAGGAAGCACGAATCGGAAAACAAATGGCGTTAAGCGTTACTTTAGCAGAAAATACCAAACCCTCGATTGAAGGTCGAGGAGGACCAATCAGATTTCCAGATATTCAAGGGAACTCGTTCGAGTTAAAACATCACATCATCCAGCTCATCCAAAATAGCTGTCAGTTTCATGGATTACCGAATGACAATCCTAATTCTCTCCTTGATAAATTCATATCTCTTTCGAACTCCTACAAACAGCCAGGGATAGGATAGGATATAGTTCGGCTATAATTGTTTCCCTATTCTCTCACTCATCATGCTCAAACATGGTTCGAAGGACCGTAGAAAGATTCCATCACATCATGGACGGAGTTGGCTACTGAAGCGACCCGTCCTAATCCACCTGGACGAACGCTTCAACATTTGGTCTCATTGTGAGGTACTGACCTAAATATGCCATGAATGACTCCAAGTAATATCTTTAAAATGAGCAAATGCACAGCAAAAGATTTCTTTCATACATGAGAATAAACAAGCTTAAAAGTGTCAACCAAAAGGTTGGTGAGTTCATAGGTTTATCATAAACAATAATTTCAATATTTTAATAGACCACCAGATTTCATTTATCCATTTCACATAACCTGTGTATAAAAATCATTCATATGGATTGAACACCTGGTAACCGACCTTAACAAAATGCATCTAGAATATCCCCATCATTCCGGGACTCTCATCGGATATGATAAATCGAAGTACTAAAGCATCCGTAACCCGGATAGGGCTTGTTGGACCCGATAGATCTATCTTTAGGATTCACATCAATTAGGGTGTCTTTTCCCTAATTCTTAGATTACCAGACTAAAAAGGGCGATATTCGGTTTAATAATCCAACCATAGAATGTAGTTTTAAGTACTTGTGTCTATTTCGTCAAACATTTATAAAATCAGCGCATGTATTCTCGGTCCCAAAAATATATATTGCAAAAACATTTAAAAATGGAGCAAATGAAACTCACGATACGATATTTGGTAGTAAAAATATGCATACGACAGAACTGAACAATGCAGGGTTGGCCTCGAATTCACGAACCTATATCAGTTATATATATTAATACATATAATAACAATTAAATAAGTTATATATATATATATATATATATATATATATATATATATATATATATATATATATATATATATATATATATATATATATATATATATATATATATTGTAATGTAGTAAGGTTAATATCCTTGTATATAATAATATTAATGCTTATAATATGTTATAATACTTATTTGATATATAATTTAATTAATGTTATATTATATTAGTTAATATATTAAAAGCATAATATTATATATTATTAGTATACTTATGATATATGTAATAGATATATTTTTATATAAACGTCTTTTGTTTGTAAAAAAATAATAATTATAATAATACCAAAATAATAATAATAATAATAATAATAATAATTAAATTTAATAATGATATTGAGAATAATAATAATAATAATAATAATAATAATAATAATAATTACAATAATAATAATAATCCTATTAATATCAATAAAAATAATAATAATCATATTAATAAAATTAATAATAATAATAATAATAATAATAATAATAATAATAATAATAATAATAATAATAATAATAATAATAATAATAATAATAATAATAAA
Source organism: Rutidosis leptorrhynchoides (assembly GCF_046630445.1). Lineage (NCBI taxonomy): Eukaryota > Viridiplantae > Streptophyta > Magnoliopsida > Asterales > Asteraceae > Rutidosis > Rutidosis leptorrhynchoides. The sequence continues at coordinate 77,423,768 of NC_092340.1, read as the reverse complement.
AATAATAATAATAATAAAAGAGTACAACCTTTGAAGAAAGGGGCTTTAAAACATAAAACACCACTGTCCGGGCTCGAACTCATGACCTCTCGTCTCACAAAGGCCCATCAAACCAATGAACCGTTAATCTGTTCTGGTAATAGCCCGCTCAAATATTTACTTAGTAAGTTTTACTCGGCCCAACTGAAAGCATAAAGTGATTCTCGACCTAACAACACAAAAGGGGATTCGGCCCGAACGGAAATCAGAAACACAGCAGCTTAATAAAATAGCCCAGTTAGCAGCAATTCTTGGCAATGGTTTATACAGTAGCGGATAACAATTTTTAATAAGTAGGGTTTCATTAGTTGAGTTTTTATCCGAACAATAAACAGAAACAACACACGATTATACCCGTTCATCATCATAATTGTATCATAACATTAATCATCATCTTCGTGAGTGTCATCTTCATTCTTACCCGTAACCATAATCAACATCATCATCATCATTTATATATATATCATCATCTTCTCTATCATTATTATCATTAGCACGACATCACCACATTATCAATATCATTATCATAATCAGTTTTCCTCATATTAATACATCTCTATAATCATCATCCTAACCCTCATCATCGTTGCCATCCTATTCTAAATATATATACCGTCATTCACTATTGCAGCGAAACAGAAAAGAATCATAACAGCAAGGAGTACGCGGATCGTGTACATATTTAAGTGGAACCTGTAAAGTTTTAATACTAATTATGCAAAACGTGTAGAGAGTTACATGATTTACGTATTGTTTTGCCAAAGTTACTGTAGCATTATCGTCACTTTCATTTATTATCATTGTAGTTGCAGGTTTTTGAATAAAAACAAGGGTTTCTAGTTTCTGGGTTTGAGGTATTCGTTCGGAATAGGTAACAAACAATAACTTTTGGTGATCGAATGGTAGTAGCATTTTTATTGATTTCCGGTTTGAAACTAAAACATTCGTAGTAGCAGTTACAGGAAGTGAGTGTTGGTGTGTGCTCGATTTAAAACAGGAAAAACGTAAGTAGCAGCAAGATTGCATTGTTTGATAGTGGTGTTTAATGGTGGTCGATGGTTAAGGGTGAAGGTGAAGGATAGTGGCGGGTGTAGTGGTAGAGAGGTGGTTATTCATGGGTTTCAATTTTAGTTCCTTGATGGGGTTAATTAAACAAGAACAAGTTGGTGTGTTCGATTGTGATTACAGCAGAAAAAAAAATAAACGACCAGGTGGTTTCTTGATGGTGGCAGTTGGTTTGAGGGTGAAGAAGAGGGTGTAAGGTTTGATCAAAGATAAAAGAGAATGATAGATTTGAGTTTGATTCATTGAGCATGTGTTAATGTATGTGTTATATAACTATATAATACTTAGACGATGAATCAAATAAAAATAGTAGATTATGATTTGTTTGCTTTCTATAACAATCAGAGAGGACAAGTTGGGTTGGGGGTGGGGTTACGGTAAAACAAAGAAACAAAAGAATTAAAGTAAGAAACAGTACATGATTGATTAATTCAAATTCACGGATTAATTAACTGTTACTCTACCGACACTATAACGCGGACTGGATTTCGTGCTCCATTGTTAATCAGTCACGGATTAATTTAATTCAGAAAAATTCTATATTTTAAAATTAAATCCATTTATTTATTCTGGTCCTTAACTGATTGAAACCTGATGAAAAAGGTTCGTCTAATATTTATTTTTAGTTCCAAGTAATAAGTATGGAGTATTAAAAATTAAACTAATAAGGTAAAAATACTTTTGTCAAACCTATAATCTTCTTAATCGATTTACAGTTCAACTTTTATTTTAAATCTTCATAAACTCGTTTTAGATCTATATGAACACTAACAAAATGGCAACCGAGTATTACAATCATTTACTATTTAAGCTCGAAATCATTTATTTTCAATATACTATATGTATATATAAATACATTTTAATATCAGGTTTTATTATATAAGTAAATATATATTAAATATATATTTTCAAATAAATAAATTTAATATTTAATCTTTTATATTTACGATTAATATTCATATATATATATATATATATATATATAATATTTCTCATTACATCATATATTATTTTATTTTACATATGTATTTCCAACAATTAAATGATATATTAATCTAAATAATATATATATATATATATATATATATATATATATATATATATATATATATATATTTAAATATATATGTATCTATTTACAATTAGTTGTTCGTGAATCGTCGAGAACAGTCGAAGGTCAATTGAATATCTAAAACAGTTCAAAATTTTTGAGACTCAACCTAACAGACTTTGCTTATCGTGTCAAAAATATTAAATCGTATCGAGAGTTTGATTTAAATTTAGTCAAAATTTTCCGGGTCGTCACAGTACCTACCCATTAAAGTAATTTCGTCCCGAAATTTGATCGAGGTGGTTGTGGATAACAATAAGAATGTTTTCATGACGAATATGAGTTGATAAGTAGAGTTTTATCATCATTGAGTAATATGGATAAAACAATTCGATTATTCGAAGAGTATGAATGAAGCTATCACAAAAGAGTGAGATGAAGAAATAAAGATTCGTCTTAACTTTTGATGTAGTCATGGTTATTCTTCCGGGATTCAAGGAATTTTAAAGATAATCCTCAAAATCTATATAAGATCTGGTTCTTCGATAAATAAGTAAATTATGATCTCTTTAATTAAATGGGGTAATCTGCATTGATTGCTTCGTCTGATATTTCACTATAAATTTTACCTCTTCCATTCCATTTTCTTCACCACTTCTATACTTTTCTTCCTCAATTCATACTTTTAAAAATTTAGGAAATGCTCTATCATGTTCTTATTCTTGATATTTTTCTGACTATCGTATCTGTCATTCTTCTTTTTTATCTACCACCAGAGGAATCCGTTTGCTTCTACTATTACCTTGGGGTTATAGTATTCCTAATTCTTCGTTATCTTTATATTGCTATACGCATTGATATACACGGTTTGTAATTTCTGTGCTGTTATCGAGATTTATATTTTCCATAATATTTCGGAGTTCCATGCTTTTGTTTCCTCTTCCGGACTTTAAGTAAAGCGAATAATGATCCAGAATTCGTATGTATGGAGTTTCAATTTATTATAATATATTAAGCAGAAAGGAAAGGTAATAGCATGATTTGATTTATCAAATAGCCAGAATGAATCACTAAGCATAGAACTATTAAGAATATATTTTCTTGATATGTTCGGAGGTTAAGTAGAATGAAAGAGTTATGTAACATGGTACATGATGAGGGTATGATCTGTGAACCATCATCACGTTCCATTAGAAATTTTAGCATGACTTACTGTAATATAATCACGTTGGCCAAGCGCCATTATATTATACTAACTCATGCTTTCCATTCCCAACACTACTCCAGGAATTCATTCATAATTTAAACTCAAATATTGCAGAGGGATGGAAACTAAAACAGTTTCTTTTATGATGTAACATAGATAACACGAGGAGATAGATAATTTCGGACAGGAATAGTTATGAAGATATCCTCAGAAATATCGAGGATATTTATGATGATGTCTTAGAATTTAAAATATCAAGAATCAAAGAATGAAGAATATTTTCCGCAAGAATTTAGAATAAATAAGGAATAAGGTATTCGTTAGAGATTTCATCAGAAACAGAATCATCTGAATTCTTTGGGTATAGGTTTAATCCTTGTGATTTGTCCACAGTCTCCTTCATAGTTTGCTCAATCCATTTTTCAGTTCCAAATCTTAGCTTTTTCAACACACCATTCTTTATTTATTAAGCTTCTGGCCATTAGGACCATCTATAGCTTTTGCTGCTTCATCAGCTAAATCATTGGTTATCAAACCGAGGTGTTTCAAGAGTTTTGAAGGGTTTAAACGCAGATTGTATTCGTCAAGATACAAATGATGTTTAAGATAAAATCAAGTGGCAAACTTGAAGAAATGTTTAACTGTAGAAGATGTAATTTATTAACGATATTTTAAATTAAAATGTGTTATAATTAATATTTCCTACTCTTTTAATACTTTTTAATTGTTCAAGGTTAGTAGTCCAATGTTAGTAGTCCAATAGTCCAATAGTTCAATATATAATCTAGTTAATCAAGGTTTTATTATATTGTCTCGGGATTAACCAAGACTAGTATATTATGACAGTATTTAAATGACGATATTTAAAATTGCAAGTATTAAAATTGCGATAATTAAAATGACAATAAATAAAATGTAATAAGGAAATAGTCATAACGGGTATAAGAACGGTTAGCTAGGATTTGGTTAGTATAGATTTATAATTTTACGTATTTAATTCATTGGTTACTAATCAATTTTTATTTTGTCCATTATTTTCTTCATTATGCCACTTGTCAAATCTTGACTTAGATTCTGATTGGTAAAAATTCATATGTGAAATTGATTTGACTGAAGATGGTTGTTCTTCGGTGAACGAATACATATATCTGTGGATGTAGGTAGGATAGTTCAATGACTGTTGAATCAGATTTGAAGAATGTACAGGATAGCATATGTGAATTTAATTATGATAAAAGCCTTTTAAAGCTTATCTTTCTCGGGTGTTACCTACCCGTTAAAAAAATTCAAACGTCATAGCTGATATGAAAGGAATTTTATTACGATTTTGAGATATACATATATATATATATATATATATATATATATATATATATATATATATATATATATATATATATATATATATATATATATATATATATATATATATATATATATATATATATCTTTAAATTGTTAACTGAAAGTAATGAATTAATATTTCATAATTCATCATTCTCGGTACTCTTCAGTGTCTGTGGTGCTTACGGGGCTTGTGGTGATGGGAATGATGCTGGTGCTGGTGGTGTTGCTGATGCTGTTGGTATTGATGGTGGTACTTGCATAGTAGGTGCGAGCCTAGCTTCCAAAACGAACATCGTCACCTACAGGGTTTCTACTTTACGCTCGAGTCCATGAATTAGTTCTTCCCATTCTTCCGTATGGTTTGTCAATTCTTGATATTTAGTTAGAAGTCTTCTAACTTCTTCTAGTAATACTATCTGATTAGAATTCGGGAGTAAAGGACGAATCCTATCTTTAACTACGTCGAGTCATCCTTCGAGGTGGAAAATCCTTGCGAAAAGAGTGAAAACGGTGTTGCGAACAGGTTCGCCGGTGAGCGTATCGAGTACTCCGATGTTAGGTGGTAAGTTTGGCTCGTGATATGGAGTACCTTCTTCATTTCTCCATAGGGTAAGTATTTCGCTAACCCATCTCCACTTTCTAAAGAAATCATGGTAGCTGATCGGTTGGTGCGCTCCTGTCACGTTGTCTTCGGAGCTGGAGGAACTTGGTCTATTCGAAGAGGCCATCTTACGCGATCATAGAAAGTTATGAAATGATTCGTGATATGAATTGAGGGCTAAATACTGGATGATATCTCCATCTTCTCGAATACATATATATTGCAAAAAGATTCCGTAATTTACGGAGGAAATTTCAGAAAGTGCAAAAATAAGATCCACGGTAATAGATATGATAGCATATGATTCATTTATACACCGTGTATGGAATAAATGCAAAAACACGTGTCAAGACTTAGGAATGATAAGCAGGTAATTTTTCACTAGGAATGATAAACAAAACTTATAATATGCAGCTAAGGTCGAAGTCCAGAATCGCTAATGCATCCTAACGACTATCAGTTAGACACACTAATGCAAGGCTTGGTTTGCTAAGACCACCGCTCTGATACCAACTCAAGCGACCCGTCCTAATCCACCTGGATAAACACTTAAACATTTGGTCCCATTGCGAGGTACTGACCTAAATATGCCATGAACGACTCCAAGTAATATCTTTAAAATGAGCAAATGCACAGCGGAAGATTTCTTTTGTAACATCCCGCGTTTTTCCGTTAAATTTATTTTTAACACCGTCTTTTTTTTAGATAATATCTTTCATTATCTAAATAAGTATCTTTCGTTAACTAACGTTCTTAATATTTCCTTTATTTGATTTAACATCTCTCGTCTACTTTAGCGTTTTTAAAATATTCGTTCGGTTAATTCACGCACCCGCTTTGAAACTTGAGGGACCAAAGTTGCAAAGGGGCCAAACTAGTTGAATAGGTCAACTCGTCAAGCCCCACCACCACCACTCATTCACTTCTTCTTCTACTTCTCTCTTTTCTCTCTAGTTACCAAAACACCATTTTTGACATCATCAAAGAATCATCATCTAAACAATTCAAGCGAGCAAACATCAAAACAAATTACATATTCGTGATCCTCTCATCATCATCTTCATTTTGGTACCAATTTCACTACTTGGGGTAAGGTTTCTAAAAACTCTAGATTTCTCAAATTCGTTTTATAGACTTGAAATGGTGTTAGTTAGTATCTATGGCTCAAGTCTAACATGAATATGTGTTTCATTTGCTCGATTTGTTGTTTTGAGTAACTAGCTTGAATATAAAAAATGGGTGTGCTTAATCTTGAGTTTTGGTTGATTAAATGTTGTTTAAATGTTAAAGTTCGTGTATTAAAAGTGTTACTAGCATCATTAGCTTCGTTTTGGTATGTTGGATGAAATGAAAATCCCACATTAACATGATATTTGATTTTGTGATTCTTGGTTAGGGTTTGATAGATTTAAAAACGAACTTTCGATGCATCAAATGCTTTGCAATGTTGTTGGTAAGTGTTTAGTTGTATTGTATGCGTAATTACCTTCGAAACGGCATATTATATGTGTGTAATAAGTTCCCGAATCATGAAATGCGTTTTACGAACTTGAAACTCTAATGATGAACTTTTAACGAGCATTCAACTTGGATTTGATTATTGTAAATGATATTTTTGGATTATGAAAGGTGTTTAGTTGTATTCCTCATTAAATTACCTTTCCAACGATATAAGATACGTGTTGTAAGTGTTTTCGGTTCGTTATTTTTGCTTAAATGAAGTTGGTTGAGACTTGAACAATTAAAACAGCCCAGGCACCAGGCCACGCCCTTTGTCACGGCGCGGCCACCATATGTCGCGGCGCGACAATTGCCTTGTTCATGGGCTGATCAACTTTGCACTTTTTTGTTTAATTCCAACTATGCTACGCACCTCCGATTAACCTGTAACTTGTTCTAACATGCTCATATATGATTAATTAGCTCAGAAAAATTGTCCAAGACCCGACCCGAACATGTTGACTTTTTCATTGACTTTGACCAAAGTTTGACTTTTAGTCAAACTTAACCAAATACTTATGCAATCGTTCTAATCTTCTTTTATACTTGATTCCTGCATGAAACTTGACAACGTGACTCACATGCTATTTAATCGAGTCGTAACGAGCCATATGACTAATTGAACACATTTCGCCCGACCTTGTGTCGTAATCGGTAATTGATACAACTTACTTGTTTAGGTTAAGGCTAAGCAACTTTTATGCACACGTTTACTTTGTGAAGTACTTTTATACTCGTGCACCCGAGGTGAGATCATAGTCCCACCTTTTCAACAACTTTTATTCTTTTAAATCGTGGGCTGAGAAACATATACTTTGTTATATCTTGTACTACTTACTTTTATGATTTGAACACAAGTACGAAGAAACAAACATTCCACAGCGAGTTTGAACAAAAATCCTCAATTCGATTATCATTAGTTACACTTGCAAGGTGTAAGCGAGAACTTATGTTGTATGGCCATACGGGTTTGACAAATCCTCATTCGGACGGTTCGCTACCGTTGTGCGGATGAAATATATTTTCGAGAAACAGTGTATGTTCTAACACTATTGTGATGGGGTTCTATGGAAGAAAAGTTAAGTCTTGATAATTGGGTGCTCACGAACATACTTTTGGAATGCAAACGATTTGGATAATCAACGTTATGGAAATACAATATCTTGTGTTTCAAAAACAACGTTTACAAATACACCTATGATTTCACCAATGTTTTTCGTTGACAGTTTTCTATATGTTTCTTAGGTTCATATTTGGCTACTTGATACATGCTTCCGCACGCTCTGATTACTTGCTTGGAGTCAAGCATACATGCATACGCTAGCGATAGCACTTTTGGATTCAAACTTAAAGCATACATGCTTACGCTATTTATAGCAACTGTGATTTTCAACTTATATTATGTCGCAAGTTATTTCATTTACACTTTATAACTTTTGTAAACTTAAACTTGTTGTCGAACCGTTTGGTAAACTAAACTTTGCAAGTCTTACACGTTTCAAATGAATGCGACATAATTTTGGTCAAACGCGTCTCATTTAGGGACTATGACCATGTAACGGGACCTAAGTTAACGGCATCGGCAATGACGATTTGGTCGGGTTGTTACAGATGGTATCAGAGCGTTGGTTGTAGGGATCTAGGATGTACATTAGTGTGTCTAACAGAGTCGTTAGGACGCATTAGTGAATCTAAACTACAATCAGAAAGTTAATCATTGCATTCTGACTTGCATTTACTATAGATAGCACTTACTTGACTACTTGTGCATTTATACTTGAATCATTCTTAGGCAAACTTCTTAATGGTGCCAAGCTTTCATCATACGAATCCGTATTCTGCCACTTTCTGGTAACACACATAAATTCAAGATTCATACGCGTAAGGATGACGACAACTTCATTAGTCACCCTAGTTCGGGAACTCTGTCTCCTCGGTTGTTATTCGCACCGTCCTGGCTTACTATCCACAAGTGTTGTAAAGTTACCACCACTACTTTAGATGAGTATCATCATCACTACTTATCACTATGGTTACGTACTACTCATTATCATAATTTGTTACTCTTTTCGTGCCTAAAGATGTTATTGTTTGACTTGAACCGCATTGACGTGAACAATCATTTATACACTTCCCTCGGGAAACGCTTCTTCTGAATTGCACAAATTCTTTTGATTAAATACGAGTCACGTTAGTGATGTCGCTATACTTTGTTCATTTTAAATTTTCACGATTTCACGAACTTGAATTTATGGAGTGATGTGAGAATGGAGGTATGAGTTGGTATAATATAACGACACTCGATCAACGTGGTTATATTATAGTAAGTCATACCAAAGTTCTAATGACTCGTGATGGTGATTCGACTCGATCAACCTAATCACCACCATGTGCCATGTACATGACTGCATTTTTCTTGTTGGATATCCGAAAACTCCGAGAATGTTGATGAAAACCATACCAAGGACACACCTTTGATTATTGCCGAATCATATTTATACTTCCGAATGGATGAAAAATTCCTTCAACTTCAAATATATGTTACACGTGTATACTATCTTATTTTCGCACAGTTTTATCGACAAACTACAATATGCTTGTTATGCTCACATCGAGGCGGTAACTTCTCTCGCATCACACTCGTACTTCCGTTTAAGGAAATCTTTTATCTAAATTCTCAATGGAGATAGAGACTCTTCACATTATACTAGTATTCGCCACGAGGGGGAATAGTCCTAACGAACGTTTTCAGAAACCGATAAGAAACTTGCTCTAACAAACGTTTCCGAAAACCGATAAATCTTCCGCGGCTTAAAATTCTTGAGAAATGAAAACTTGTTTAAATTTATCTTAAAGAAATGTACCTCGTCTCGAATCGATATTCTCGTTTCACTTCTAGATTTTTGGAGTGCCTTACAAAAAGCCTCGGGACCACGTTTAGGCATGAGTACCGCACATCAACCACAACCCGACGGACCGAGCAAACAGACGATTCAAACCTTGGAAACCGTAATACGAATTTGTGTTATCAACTTCAAATTTACTTGAGAAAAGTATTTGCCTTTAGCCGAATTCTAGTACTACAATAATTTTCATTCGAGTATTAACGCCACACCTTTCGAGAACTCATATAGCCCCAATTGACGTTTTCTAAATTGTTGAACCGAAGTAGGTGACATGCAAATCACCGGACTCGAACTCATTCATGAAGTAGCCGTTAAGATCATTCAAATCCAAGAAAGGCTCAAGACGGCCCGTAGTCGCCAAAGGAGCTATGCCGATATTAGACGTAAACCTCTCAAATTCCAAGCGGGTGACCGCATAACGTTAGAAGTCGCACCTTAGAAAGGTGTAATCCATTTCGGGAAATGTAGAAAGGTAAATTCGTGATATTTTGATTCTTTTAAAATTTTGGGGCGTATTGTACCCGTTGCTTACCGTTTCGATCTTCCGACTCAATTGAGCTCCGTTCATCCTACATTCCGTGTATCAAACTTGAAGAAGTGTCTTTCGAAACAAGAACTTGTTATCCTCTTCGACAAGCTTACTATCGATGATAAACTTCACTTCCTAGGAGAACCGATTGAAACTATGAATCGTGAAACCAAACTCTGAAACAACGTAAAACCCCGACTGTCAAAGTTCGTTGAAATGCCCAAGGGAGTACCTTCACTTATTCGTAGAATTTGCAACGCAAAGGTTTCGATGAAGAAACAACAACTACTACTTCCAACTAAATTTCGGGACGAAATTTCTTTTAAGGTATGGGTAATGTAACATACCGCGTTTTTCCTTTAAATTTATTTTTAACACCGTCTTTTTTTTAGATAATATCTTTCGTTATCTAAATTCGTATCTTTCGTTAACTAAAATTCTTAATATTTCCGTTATTTGATTTAACATCTCTCATCTACTCTAGCGTTTTTAAAATATTCGTTCCGTTAATTCACGCACCCGCTTTAAAACTTGAGGGACCAAAGTTGCAAAGGGGCCAAACTAGTTGACTAGGTCAACTAGTCAAACCCCACCACCACCACTCATTCACTTCTTCTTCTACTTCTCTCTTTTCTCTCTAGTTACCAAAACACCATTTTTGACATCATCAAAGAATCATCATCTAAATCAATTCAAGCGAGCAAATATCAAAACAAATTACATATTCGTGATCCTCTCATCATCCTCTTCATTTTGGTACCAATTTCACTACTTGGGGTAACGTTTCTAAAAACTTTAGATTTCTCAAATTCGTTTTATAGACTTGAAATGGTGTTAGTTAGTGTCTATGGCTCAAGTCTAACATGAATATGTGTTTGGTTTGCTTGATTTGTTATTTTGAGTAACTAGCTTGAATATGAAAAATGGGTGTGATTAATCTTGAGTTTTGGTTGATTAAATGTTGTTTAAATGTTAAAGTTCATGTATTAAAAGTGTTACTAGCATCATTAGCTTCGTTTTGGTATGTTGGATGACATGAAAATCCCACATTAACATGATATTTGATTTTATGATTCTTGGTTAGGGTTTGATAGATTTTAAAACGAACTTTCGATGCATCAAATGCTTTATAATGTTGTTGGTAAGTGTTTAGTTGTATTGTATGCATAACTACCTTTGAAACGGCATATTATATGTGTGTAGTAAGTTCCCGAATCATGAAATGCGTTTTACGAACTTGAAACTCTAATGATGAACTTTTAACGAGCATTCAACTTGGATTTGATTATTGTAAATGATGTTTTTGGATTATGAAAGTGTTTAGTTGTATTCCTCGTTAAATTACCTTTCCAACGATATAAGATACGTGTTGTAAGTGTTTTCGGTTCGTTATTTGTGCTTAAATGAAGTTGGTTGAGACTTGAATAATTGAAACAACCCAGGCACCAGGCCACGCCCATTGTCGCGGCGCGGCCACCATATGTCTCGGCGCGACATTTGCCTTGTTCAGGGGCTGATCAACTTTGCACTTTTTCGTTTAATTCCAACTATGCTACGCCTCTCCGATTAACCTGTAACTTGTTCTAACATGCTCATATATGATTAATTAGCTCAGAAAAATTGTCCGAGACCCGACCCGAACATGTTAACTTTTTTGTTGACTTTGACCAAAGTTTGACTTTTAGTCAAACTTAACCAAATACTTATGCAATCGTTCTAATCTTCTTTTATACTTGATTCTTGCATGAAAATTGACAACGTGACTCACATGCTATTTAATCGAGTCATAACGGGTCATAGGACTAATTGAACACATTTCGCCCGACCTTGTATCATAACCGGTAATTGATACAACTTACTTTTTTAGGTCGAGGCTAAGCAACTTTCATGCACACGTTTACTTTGTAAAGTACTTTTATACTCGTGCACCCGAGGTGAGATCATAGTCCCACCTTTTCAACAACTTTTATTATTTTAAATCGTGGGCTGAGAAACATATACTTTGTTATATCTTGTACTACTTACTTTTATGATTTGAACACAAGTACGAAGAAACAAACATTCCACAGCGAGTTTGAACAAAAATCCTCAATTCGATTATCATTAGTTACACTTGCAGGGGGTAAGCGAGAACTTATGTTGTATGGCAATACGGGTTTGACAAACCCTCATTCGGACGGTTCGCTACCGTTGTGCGAATGAAATATATTTTCGAGAAACAGTGTATGTTCTAACACTATTGTGATGGGGTTCTATAGAAGGAAAGTTAAGTCTTGATAATTGGGTGCTCGCGAACATACTTTTGGTTTGCAAACGATTTGGATAATCAACGTTATGGAATTAAAAAACTTGTGGTTCAAAAATAACGTTTTCAAATACACCTATGATTTCACCAATGTTTTTGGTTGACAGTTTTCTATATGTTTCTCAGGGTCATATTTGGCTACTTGATACATGATTCCGTACACTCTGATTACTTACATGGAGTCAAGCATACATACATACGCTAGCGATAGCACTTTTGGATTTAAACTTAAAGCATACATACTTACGCTATTTATAGCAACTGTCATTTTCAACTTATATTATGTCGGAAGTTATTTCATTTACACTTTATAACTTTTGTAAACTAAACTTTGCAATCTTACACGTTTCAAATGAATGCGACATAATTTTGGTCAAACGCGTCTCATTTAGGGACTATGACCACGTAACGAGACCTAAGTTAACGACGCCGACAATGACGATTTAGCCGGGTCATTACATCTTTCATACCTGAGAATAAACATGCTTAAAAGTGTCAGCCAAAAGGTTGGTGAGTTCATAGGTTTATCATAAACAATCATTTCAATATTTTAATAGTCCACAAGATTTCATTTATCCATTTCACATAACCTCTGTATAAAAATCATTCATATGGATTGAACACCTGATAACCGACCTTAACAAAATGCATCTAGAATATCCCCATCATTCTTTGACTCTCATCGGATATGATAAATCGAAGCACTAAACCATCCGTAACCCGGATGGGGCTTTTGGGCCCGATAGATCTATCTTTAGGATTCGCGTCAATTAGGGTGTCTGTTCCCTAATTCTTAGATTACCAGACTAAAAAGGGAGATATTCGGTTTAATAATCCAACCATAGAATGTAGTTTTAAGTGCCTGTGTCTATTTCGTCAAACATTTATAAAATCAGCGCATTTATTCTCAGTCCCAATAATATATATTGCAAAAACATTTAAAAAGGGAGCAAATGAAACTCACGATACGATATTTGGTAGTAAAAATATGCATACGACGGAACTGAACAATGCAGGGTTGGCCTCGGATTCACGAACCTATATCAGTTATATATATTAATACATATAATAACAATTAAATAAGTTTTATATATATATATATATATATATATATATATATATATATATATATATATATATATATATATATATATATATATATATATTTGTAATGTATTAAGGTTAATATCCTTGTATATAATAATATTAATGCTTATAATATGTTATAATACTTATTTGATATATAATTTAATTAATGTTATATTATATTGGTTAATATATTAAAAACATAATATTAAATAATATTAGTATACTTATGATATATGTAATATATATATTTTTATATAAACGTCTTTTGTTTATAAAAAAATAATAATTATAATAATACTAAAATAATGATAATAATAATAATTAAATTTAATAATGATATTGATAATAATAATAATAATACTTATATAATAATAATAATAATAATAATAATAATAATAATAATAATAATAATAATAATAATCATCCTAATAATATCAATAATAATAATAATCATATTAATAAAAGTAATAATAATAATAATAATAATAATAATAATAATAATAATAATAATAATAATAATAATAATAATAATAATAATAATAATAATAATAAAAGAGTACAACCTTTGAAGAAAGGAGCTTTAAAAAATAAAACGCCACTGTCCGGGCTCGAACTCATGACCTCTCGTCTCACAAAGGCCCATCAAACCAATGAACCGTTAATCTGTTTTGGTAATAACCCGCTCATATATTTACTTAGTAAGTTTCATTCGGCCCAACTGAAAACATAAAGTGATTTTCGACCCAACAACACAAAAGGGGATTCGGCCCGAACGGAAATCAGAAATACAGCATCCCAATAAAATAGCCCAGTTAGCAGCAATTCTTGGCAACGGTTTATACAGTAGCGGATAACAATTTTTAATAAGTAGGATTTTTTTAGTTGAGTTTTTATCCGAACATTAAACAGAAACAACACACGATTATACCCGTTCATCATCATAATTGTATCATAAAAGTAATCATCATCTTCATGAGTGTCATCTTCATTCTTACCCGTAACCATAATCAACATCATCATCATTTATATATATCATCATCTTCTCTATCATTATTATCATTAGCACGACATCACCACATTATCAATATCATTATCATAATCGGTTTTCCTCATATTAATACATCTCCATAATCATCATCCTAACCCTCATCTGTAGGTATTTCGTATGCCCGAGAGACATATTAAATTAACGTGGCCACTATGTTATGATCCAAGTCGGGTCATACCCAATAACAAGCTTATCAACACTTTATATGTATTTATTTTAACGATTGGATTGTTAAATGAATACGCGACACTTGAACTTTAGAAAATCGGTTTTCTAAATTATGATCACTTGAGATAAATTATTTGGATAATTTATATATGTTGTGGATTTAATTATTTATAGGTTTAAATAATTATGTTGTATTTTATAAAATGGTTTATGAAATAATTACAAATAACAAATACATGCTTATTTTATACAAGTTTTATAAAATAAATATAAGTTTTATAAAATAAAACTTGTTATAAAATGCACATGTGGTGTGCAGAATTTTGGTCTCCAAGATGCCACACCCATGCTTGTTTTGTTTATTTTAAGACCACACAAGTGCCAAGGGACATGCCTATTAGTTTACCAAGGGCCTTGACTCAAAGTGCACATGTAATACACATAAAAACACCAAGAAAAAACTGCAATTTTGGCTCCTGCTTTGCTGTTTCTGTCGTGATCTTTCAGCAGCAAAAGGGGTTCAATATTTTGGTCTTTCAAGTGGTAATCAAGTGTCATTAAAATCCTAACTATTGTACTAGGTGTTGGTTACAAGTTTGGGGTATAATCTCTTGAGGTTTCATAGTTTTGAGACTCAATACATCATCATCTTTTGATAAGTTGCTGTCCAGAATTTTGAGTGCAATCAAAAGGGTTTCAAGCTTGGTTAATTAGTTAGTTAAGTGTTTAAATCTTAACTAACTCAAAGGGTGGTGTTAGTGCTTCAAAGGATTGGGTTTTACACACTTGATCATCACCTTCTTCATCATACAAAACAGCCCTCAATTTACTTGAGGAGGTATTAATCTTACTTCCTTTGTTCTTGTATGTAAGCATATGTTTCAAGACTTGATAACAATATGGAATTCATTAAAATGGTTTAACATATAAACTTGTTTCTATAAACAAAATGCTTCCGCTTTCTTTAACTATCATAAAATGGCTTTGTGATTAAGTTGACATTAAGAATTTGTTGTTATGTTGAATTCCTTCATTGGTATCTAGAGCCGAAGTCTATGAAATATGCTTCTTATATATGGTCTTTAAAACCCATCAACTTTGCATTCTACTAACATGCATGAAAGTAAAATGCAAAATAAATGGATTTGGGAGGGTTGTATAAGGTTGGCCGAATTTTAAGGGTTCCAAAAGTAGGTTTGGAACTTGAAAATTGGTCATTTTGTTGTATGTTGAAGTTCACAATCAAGCCTTGGCCTTTTGTTTGAATGGTTGCATGTTTGGTTGAATTAATTCATTCATTTGGTATGTAATATTAATTCATTCATGTGGTTGTAATATTCATGCAATTTGGTTTGTAATATTAATACTTTGGTTATGTAATTTATTTTATATTTGGTATGTAAAATAGATTAGGATGTATTTTCATTTTCTAGACAAAATGTATTAGGATATATTTTGTAAAATGATGAAGATGATGAAGACTTGAAGAACATTTGAAGAAGCATTTGGATGCAAGATTAAGTGGGAGTTTTAAAATCTCCTACTTTGTGTTATTACCCTTACCCGGTGGCATTTTGTTTTCGGCTAAACAAAATGCTTACCAAAAATGGCTTGATTGTGAACATATGTTTTGCATGCTTGGTTGTTATTGTATGATTGTGGATTGTATGTTTGTATGCTACAAGTTAATCACACATGTAAATAACAAACAAAACTAAAATTTAATTGGTTAAATTAGACATTATTAACAACATGCAAAACGACAATTTAAATGGTTAAATTGAAATGGTAAAAGGACATAAATAAACGGTTATTAAAAACATGATAAGGATCATACATATAAAATGGTTTATATCATGTAATTAGCTCAATTACAAAACATGAAAAATGGATTTTCAAATAAACCATACACTAAATGCATGTTAGTATATGGTGCAAAAGTTTTCTCAAACTAGAATTAATGAAAACTTAAAATCCCTTATTAACAAGGCAAACAAGTTAAACGCCATCCTATTGTGTGACACTTAAAAGTATTAGGGAACTAATGATGGGATAAAGGTCACCTAACCATTATGAGCAAACTAATATGATTAAGGTAAATTTCGCATGCTTGTGGGATAAAGGTCACCTAACCACATGTATGTTAAATATACAAGTCTATACAAGTAGGACGACTTGATTTGGGAATCATGAACTTAGGGTCACCGAAGCATGAGGAACAAATAGGCGTTGATGGGATAAATATGCCATGCAAAAGGATTGCATGATCCCATACTCTAGAAGTTGCAAATGGATTGCAATTGTCATTTATTGACTACCTAGCTAAATCAAATTGCGGGATAAAGGTCACCTAACCGAAATTTGGCTTACCATTGGATTCTAGAATTTAATAATTCAGTTTGATTTAAAGGGCATTGAATGTTAAATTAAAATCGATACTTAAACGAACTTTGTTAATTTTGTAGATGGCCGCCAATAACAACAACAACATTCCAAACGCACCACTTAACCTAAACCACCTATCATTAAGGTCTCTCTTAGAGAAAGACAAACTCAACCATACCAACTTTATGGATTGGTTCCGCAATCTTCGGATTGTCCTCAAACAAGAGGATAAAGCGTATGTACTTGAGGACCCCATTCCCGATCAACCGGATGAGGATGATGAGGCAATGGCCTTTTACGATAAGTATTGCCGCGACTCCCTTCAAGTCTCATGCCTAATGTAACGACCCGCACTTTTTCGATCATACTATACTTATAAGATTAATATTTACATAAATTAAACCTTGCCAACATGATAAGCAATCCAAATTGTCGAGACTTATATTTCCGAAAAGAGTTTTACACAACGTTTGACCGTCTAGTTTGACCGATGATATCACGAACTATACAATATATGATAATTATACGTTTGTGTATATAAATGTATATATACATATTTAACATGATTAAAAAATGTTTTAATATCTCATTTTATATTAATAACAACAAGTTATATGTGTATTTTGAAACTACTAACTTAAGTTTTCAAAACGATAACTATACTTAACGTTATTTGACATAAATACTTAAGACATATAATGTTTATACATATATTGTATAAGTAATGTATTTAATTACTTTTAAAGACTTAAATACATAAAACCATATAAGTGTATTCACAAAAGATAGCTATATTTGAATCCTCATTCCATTTTTCACAAAATTTCTATACGTATACCTAGAGTATTTATACTCGTATCATACCTAGCTTTTATACGTATTTACTAATAGTAAATACACATCAAATCACCACCAAACCTACTCTTGTTACTGCCCTTAGAGCTAGGTAATTGAACTTGGATGCAAATAAGACTAGATACATAAAATGATAGCTTGAATTTTTGTCTCCATACCCCCCATTCACGTTTTTTTTGGTGTATATATACATGCTCATTTTGATCCATTTTTACTACCATTTTCTTATCAAAAACACACACTCTTTCTTACTCTCTAAACTCCATAACAATCCAGCAAATAACCAAGAAGATCTAGCCATAAAAACCATACTAAAACACCATAAGAAAACTCTTACAACAACACTTCAAGAAAACCCTCCAAGAACACCAACTTACTTCCAAACTTTCATCCACTTCTATCACCCTTTTGATTCTAGCTTCTTACTCCTCTTTTACAGCAAACTTATCCAAGGAACTTGAGGTAGAATCTATGTTCATAACCTTATTCAATTCATATATATATAGCTATCTTATTTTGTGGTACAAAAGTTTAACAACAAGAACATAGTTTGAATGTTTTCAAACTTGTTTGCAAACTAAATAGATCCTTCTAATTTAACTTTTAAAATACTTCAAGACATGTAACATAACTTATTTATATGTTAATTTAACAAGGTAAAACTTGGTTTTTCAAAGTATAAGTATTTTTGGAAAAATGGTCATTAAATGATTTTGTTGTAACAAAAATGTTTAACTTCATATGTTTCACTAAACTTTCACCTATGCCGTATGATTTTGAATACAAACCAAGGTATTTACAGTTCATAGTCTTAAAGAAGAACTCGATCCAAGAAGATGGCAATTTGAATCAACGAAAACGGACTTGTAACGAAGAAACTATGACCGAAACAAAATTGGTTATCCAAGACTTAATTGACTTCGGGATTCATTGGAAAAAATTTACATAAAATCACATCTTTATAAGTTAACATGATATTTTATATATATGTACTTATAATTCAATTTTATATGGTTCAGGATCACCCGTAAACAACACGAGAAGATTAATCATAAGATCCCATGATTGTACGCAACACGTCATTTGACAACACCGGTACTTTATGTACGCAACACGTCATTTGACAACACCGGTACCATGGGTCAAGATTAATCTCGACCAATACATATACGATGGGGTTTTATTTATTTCGTTGGGGGTTTTATTTATTTCATTGCGGGTATATTAAACATCTAAAAATGAACCATTAAAATTGAATTACTAACAACGAACTGCTAACTACGGACTAAGGAAATATACAAAATATTAAAAGTATAACAAGTATATATATATATAACGTTTGTCTTAAAATGAAAACATATTGATATATTATATATGGATAGGTTCGTGATATCAACCGGAAGACCGAGTCAAAATATATATATCATCAAGACAAGAGTGAGTATATAGTCCCACTTTTAAACTCTAAATATTTCGGGATGAGAATACATGTATTTTATGTTTTACGATATGGACACAAGTAACTGAAAAATATGTTCTACGTTGAGTTGTACCACTGGCATACTTCCCTGTAGCTTGGTAACTAATATTTACAGCGGTATTGTAAACGCGAATCCTGTTGATAGATCTATCGGGCCTGACAACCCCAACCGGACTGGACGACCAGTATTCAACGGTTGCACAGTACTTCGTTTTGTGACTACACTTGGTACGGTGTAGTAAGATTTCATATTAAAGGGAATATGCGACGTGAAAATGTTAAGTATGGTTACCAAGTGCTCAACCACTTAGAATACTTTTATTAAACTGTTTATATACGAAATCTTGTGGTCTATATATATATTGCTGCCGGCATTAAACCTATATCTCACCAACTTTATGTTGACCTTTTAAAACATGTCTATTCTCAGGTGATTTCTAAAGCTTCCGCTGCATCATGTTGGATCTAACCAGGATCTTGCGTACGCATGTTTGTGTCAAAAATAAAACTGCATATCCGAGATGTTGTATTGTAAAATATGCTAGAAACCGTGTTGTTGTCATCATTTGTAAAGTTTGTAAGTCGAAGATTATCGCTAAACGTTAATCTTCTTTTTATTGTCTTAAGCTTGTAACAAAAATAATGGTTATGGTTTGTAATGTATAATATATGCAGTTTTCTTTCAAAAATGTCTCATATAGAGGTCAATACCTCGCAATGAAATCATACGTTATCTAACGCGTTCTTATGGTTAAGGACGGGTTATGACATGTGGTATCAGAGCGTTGGTCTTAGCGAACTAGGTTTGCATTAGTGTGTCTAACCGAGAAGTCGTTAGGATACATTAGTAAAGTCTGGACTTTGACCGGGTCTGATTTAAAAAAAAAAAAACCATTGCTTATCACTGTTGGTTAAAATTTATATGTAAATATTATGTAGTACTAATGGGTTAGTTGTTGTGTGATAGATGTCGGGCTCGAAACTTATTATCACATTCAGCGACTCCGAATCAGAACCTTCAGATTGTGTTTCAGTCATTAACATATCCGATGACGAAAGTGGTATTTTTGGGGAAGACTCACAATTTCCGGATGAACCAACTATAGAAATATCGGAAAGTGAACCCGAGGAGGAAAGTGAACCCGAAGAGGAAAGTGAACCCGAAGAAGAAAGTGAACCCGAGGAAGAAATACTAGAAATTACGAAAGAAAAATTCGATCAAGGAAAGAAACGAAAAGCGAATGAATTAGAAAATTCAAATCCCGAACTTAGTGAGAATGACGTAGCACCAATTCCACTCAACACTACCACCCCTATTCCCGCTATTCCTATTAGTGCTATCCCCGCATCTAGTTCTTCGGCTCCTCAGCCAAAACGTAGGCAGACAGCTAGGATAAGCGTTAGGCCATTCATTGGAACTAAACGCCCTAGAAAATAGACCGAACGATGCACTGCCGTATTAAGCCATGGAATCATATAATGTTTTGTATAATATTATTAGTGTGGTTTGCTTAAAGTTTGATGTAAGATAAGCATATGTAAAATAGCGAAGTATGAAATGCAATAATTTTCCATGGTTAAGTATTATTTAGATTGTAGTAATTGATTCTGTACTAAGCTATTAAGTATGAACATTAACGGGTAGGTACTACCCAAGATATAATTATAAAACGCTAATAAGAAGAAAAGGCTTTTATAATAATACCTGGTTCATATTATTAACAAGCTATAAATGTACTATAAATACACACTACATCTATAATATTCCATGTGAATAATTATTTTCTTTCATTAGGAAATGGCGCAATTGAATCGAATGACGGAACAAGAACTCGAGGAACTCATCAACCAGCGAGTGAACGATAGAATGCTATGGGTCGAAGCTGCAAGAGCTGCTGCAGTTAACCCAAATCCTCGTGTAGGATGCTCCTACAAGACGTTTCAAGCTTGCAAGCCATCATCATTCAGTGGAACGGAAGGACCGATCGGTTTAACCCGATGGATAGAAAAGATGGAGACGGTGTTCAAAATCAGTGGTTGTGATGAAAAAGACATGACCAAGTTTGCATCGTGCACTTTACAAGATAGTGCACTCACATGGTGGAAGAATTATGTGAAGGCGGTAGGAGGAGATGTAGCTTATGATACTCCATGGGAAGAATTCAAAGCGATGATAATCACCGAGTATTGTCCAAGGAATGAGGTTATTAAGTTAGAAGATGAGTTACGAAGTTTGAAGGTGGTTGGTACTGAAATCACCAACTACAATCAGCGATTCATGGAATTAGTTTTACTATGTCCTGAATTGGTTCCAACCGAAGCACGGAAGATTGAAATGTACAAAGGTGGTTTGCCCAAAAAGGTCAAGGCAAACGTTACAGCATCGAAACCTAAGACAATTCATGAAGCTATAACCATGGCGAACGAGTTAATGGATCAGGTCATTCTGGATAAGAAAGTATCCAATACTGATGTGAAGGTATCAGGTAACAAAAGAAAGTGGAATGGAAATTATGATCGAGGTAACCAACAACAATCTTTTAAGAAACAAGAAACCATACAAGGTGCAGGTGGTGGTTCAAGCTTTGGTTATAAAGGACAAAGTCCTTTATGCAACCGTTGTCACAAACATCATTTTGGTTACTGTAGTGTGTTGTGCACTAAATGCAATAGACAGGGACATCTTGCTGAAGATTGTAAGGCTCTCGTTACAAATGGTAACAAGACTCCTGCCACCAACGCAAATAGAACTGCTTTGGCTAACATTACTTGTTTTGGGTGTGGAAAACAAGCTCACTATAAGAGCCAGTGCCCGAATCAGAATGGCGGACCTGCACGTGGAAGAGCGTTTGTTATTAATGCTAGAGAGGCACGAGAAGACCCGGAGCTTGTTACGGGTACGTTTACCATTAATAACTTATCAGCATCTATTTTATTTGATACTGGCCCCGATAGAAGTTACGTGTGTATAAATTTTTACACTAAATTGAATTGTTCATCATTACCTCTAGATGCTAAGTACTTGATTGAGTTAGCTAATGGTAAACTAATTAAAGCCGATAAAATTTGTCGTGATTGTGAAATAAATCTAGCCGGAGAAACGTTTAAAATCGACTTAGTACCCGTGGAATTAGGAGGTTTTGATGTAATAGTCGGCATGGACTGGATGTCCAAAATAGGAGCGGAAGTTGTTTGTGCCAAGAAGGCAATTCGTATTCCTGGTAAGGATAAAATACCGGTGATGATTTATGGAGAGAAGGGTAATTCAAAGCTAAAACTCATTAGCTGTTTGAAAGCCAAGAAGTGTTTAGAAAAGGGATGTTACGCTATTTTAGCACATGTTAATAAAGTCGAAAAGAAAGAAAAGTGCATCAACGACGTGCCTGTGGCAAGAGATTTTCCTGAAGTTTTTCCGGAAGAATTGCCGGGATTACCTCCATTTAGATCGGTAGAATTTCAAATAGATTTAGTACCAGGAGCTGCACCAGTGGCTCGTGCGCCATATAGACTTGCACCGTCCGAATTAAAAGAACTTCAAAGTCAGTTAAAAGAATTACTAGACCGTGGATTCATACGACCAAGTACTTCACCGTGGGGAGCTCCGATTCTATTTGTTAAAAAGAAAGATGGATCTTTTAGGATGTGCATAGATTATCGTGAATTAAATAAGTTAACTATCAAAAATCGGTATCCACTACCGAGAATTGACGACTTATTTGATCAACTCCAGGGATCATGTGTTTATTCGAAAATCGACCTAAGATCGGGCTATCATCAACTACGTGTCAAAGAAGAGGACATTCCGAAAACTGCTTTTCGAACACGTTATGGTCATTACGAATTTTTGGTCATGCCGTTTGGGTTGACAAATGCGCCAGCTGTATTCATGGACCTCATGAATCGAGTTTGTAGTCCGTATTTGGATAAGTTTGTTATCGTTTTCATTGATGATATTCTTATCTATTCCAAGAGTGAGCAAGAGCATGAGCAGCATTTAAGGTTGATATTAGAGTTGTTGAGAAAAGAACAGCTATACGCTAAATTTTCTAAGTGTGCTTTCTGGTTGAAAGAAGTGCAATTTCTTGGTCACGTTGTTAATAGCAAAGGAATTCAGGTTGATCCAGCAAAAACTGAAGCTATTGAAAAATGGGAGACTCCTAAGACACCAACACAGATACGCCAATTTTTGGGTTTAGCCGGTTATTATAGAAGGTTTATTCAAGATTTTTCCCGAATAGCTAAGCCGTTGACAGCATTAACACAAAAAGGGAAGAAATACGAATGGACCTCGGAGCAGGAGAACGCATTTCAATTACTGAAGAAGAAGTTAACTACGGCGCCTATTTTATCGTTACCTGAAGGGAACGATGATTTTGAAATATATTGTGACGCTTCGCGACAAGGTTTTGGTTGTGTTCTTATGCAACGGAAGAAAGTTATTGCATTTGCATCCCGACAATTGAAGATTCACGAGCGAAATTATACGACGCATGATCTAGAATTGGGAGCAGTCGTGTTTGCATTGAAGATGTGGAGACACTACTTGTATGGGGTTAAATTCACTGTGTTTACTGATCATAAAAGCCTTCAACATATTTTTGATCAGAAACAATTGAACATGAGGCAACGTAGGTGGGTCGAGTTAATAAACGACTATGATTGTGAAATTCGTTATCATCCCGGAAAGGCGAACGTGGTGGCCGATGCTTTAAGCAGAAAGGAACGAGAACCAATTCGAGTTCGAGCAATGAATATAAAAATTCGCATGAATCTCAACTCACAAATCAAAGAAGTTCAACGAGAAGCACTTACTAAAGAAAATAAAGGAAATGAAATAATGAAGAAGTATGAGAAGCAACTCGTTATGCGGGAAGATGGAATTCGATATTTTGCAAATCGTATTTGGGTACCGAAGTTGGGTGGATTAAGGAAGTTAATATTGAACGAGGCACATAAGACAAGATACTCGATACATCCTGGAGTTGGAAAGATGTATCAAGATCTTAAGACACGTTATTGGTGGCCTAATTTAAAGACCGACGTTGCAACATATGTTGGGGAGTGTTTAACTTGTTCTAAGGTCAAAGCAGAACACCAGAAGCCGTCAGGGTTACTTCAACAACCAGAAATCCCAGAATGGTAATGGGATGGTATTACCATGGATTTCATCACAAAGTTACCAAAGACTGCCTGGGGATACGACACCATTTGGGTGATTGTTGATCGTCTCACCAAGTCTGCACATTTCTTACCTATAAAGGAAACGGATAGAATGGAGAAACTATTACGATTGTATATAAAGGAAGTTGTTTCAAGGCATGGAATACCTATTTCCATTATATCCGATCGTGATAGTAGATTTACCTCAAAATTCTGGCAATCACTACAGGAGGCACTAGGAACTCGGTTGGATATGAGTACCGCATATCATCCACAAACCGATGGACAGAGTGAGAGAACGATTCAGACTCTCGAAGACATGCTCAGGGCATGTGTGATCGATTTTGGAAACGGATGGGATAAATATCTACCGTTAGCAGAATTCTCGTATAATAATAGTTATCATGCGAGCATTGGAGCTGCGCCATTCGAAGCATTGTACGGAAGGAAGTGTAGATCTCCTATCTGTTGGAATGAAGTAGGAGATCGACATTTAACTGGTCCCGAAATCATACACGAAACGACCGAGAAGATAGTACAAATCAAGGAGAGATTGAAAACAGCTCGTAGTCGCCAAAAGAGCTACGCCGATGTTCGAAGGAAACCATTAGAGTTTCAGGTCGGGGACATGGTTATGCTAAAGGTGTCACCTTGGAAAGGTGTGATACGTTTTGGAAAAAGGGGTAAACTGAACCCAAGGTACGTAGGCCCGTTTAAGATCATCGAACGCATTGGACAGGTAGCTTATCGGCTCGAGTTACCGCAACAACTCGCTGGAGTACATAATACCTTTCACGTCTCAAACCTGAAGAAGTGTCTTGCAAAGGAAGACCTCACCATTCCTCTTGAAGAAATCCATGTCGACGAGAAACTACAATTCGTCGAAGAACCAATCGAAATCATGGACCGTGAAGTTAAACAGCTCAAACAGAGCAATATACCGATTGTTAAGGTTCGTTGGAATGCTAGAAGAGGTCCCGAGTTTACGTGGAAACGAGAGGATCAAATGAAACAAAAGTATCCACACTTGTTTCTCGATAACGCAAAATAGGTACAATTTTAAAATTTCGGGACGAAATTTATTTAACGGGGAGGTAATGTAACGACCCGCACTTTTTCGATCATACTATACTTATAAGATTAATATTTACATAAATTAAACCTTGCCAACATGATAAGCAATCCAAATTGTCGAGACTTATATTTCCGAAAAGAGTTTTACACAACGTTTGACCGTCTAGTTTGACCGATGATATCACGAACTATACAATATATGATAATTATACGTTTGTGTATATAAATGTATATATACATATTTAACATGATTAATAAATGTTTTAATATCTCATTTTATATTAATAACAACAAGTTATATGTGTATTTTGAAACTACTAACTTAAGTTTTCAAAACGATAACTATACTTAACGTTATTTGACATAAATACTTAAGACATATAATGTTTATACATATATTGTATAAGTAATGTATTTAATTACTTTTAAAGACTTAAATACATAAAACCATATAAGTGTATTCACAAAAGATAGCTATATTTGAATCCTCATTCCATTTTTCACAAAATTTCTATACGTATACCTAGAGTATTTATACTCGTATCATACCTAGCTTTTATACGTATTTACTAATAGTAAATACACATCAAATCACCACCAAACCTACTCTTGTTACTGCCCTTAGAGCTAGGTAATTGAACTTGGATGCAAATAAGACTAGATACATAAAATGATAGCTTGAATTTTTGTCTCCATACCCCCCATTCACGTTTTTTTTGGTGTATATATACATGCTCATTTTGATCCATTTTTACTACCATTTTCTTATCAAAAACACACACTCTTTCTTACTCTCTAAACTCCATAACAATCCAGCAAATAACCAAGAAGATCTAGCCATAAAAACCATACTAAAACACCATAAGAAAACTCTTACAGCAACACTTCAAGAAAACCCTCCAAGAACACCAACTTACTTCCAAACTTTCATCCACTTCTATCACCCTTTTGATTCTAGCTTCTTACTCCTCTTTTACAGCAAACTTATCCAAGGAACTTGAGGTAGAATCTATGTTCATAACCTTATTCAATTCATATATATATAGCTATCTTATTTTGTGGTACAAAAGTTTAACAACAAGAACATAGTTTGAATGTTTTCAAACTTGTTTGCAAACTA
The DNA here is from genome assembly GCF_046630445.1 of Rutidosis leptorrhynchoides. Classification (NCBI taxonomy): domain Eukaryota; kingdom Viridiplantae; phylum Streptophyta; class Magnoliopsida; order Asterales; family Asteraceae; genus Rutidosis; species Rutidosis leptorrhynchoides. Next base: position 77,396,839 of record NC_092340.1, on the reverse strand, counting down.
AATAGATCCTTCTAATTTAACTTTTAAAATACTTCAAGACATGTAACATAACTTATTTATATGTTAATTTAACAAGGTAAAACTTGGTTTTTCAAAGTATAAGTATTTTTGGAAAAATGGTCATTAAATGATTTTGTTGTAACAAAAATATTTAACTTCATATGTTTCACTAAACTTTCACCTATGCCGTATGATTTTGAATACAAACCAAGGTATTTACAGTTCATAGTCTTAAAGAAGAACTCGATCCAAGAAGATGGCAATTTGAATCAACGAAAATGGACTTGTAACGAAGAAACTATGACCGAAACAAAATTGGTTATCCAAGACTTAATTGACTTCGGGATTCATTGGAAAAAATTTACATAAAATCACATCTTTATAAGTTAACATGATATTTTATATATATGTACTTATAATTCAATTTTATATGGTTCAGGATCACCCGTAAACAACACGAGAAGATTAATCATAAGATCCCATGATTGTACGCAACACGTCATTTGACAACACCGGTACTTTATGTACGCAACACGTCATTTGACAACACCGGTACCATGGGTCAAGATTAATCTCGACCAATACATATACGATGGGGTTTTATTTATTTCGTTGGGGGTTTTATTTATTTCATTGCGGGTATATTAAACATCTAAAAATGAACCATTAAAATTGAATTACTAACAACGAACTGCTAACTACGGACTAAGGAAATATACAAAATATTAAAAGTATAACAAGTATATATATATATATAACGTTTGTCTTAAAATGAAAACATATTGATATATTATATATGGATAGGTTCGTGATATCAACCGGAAGACCGAGTCAAAATATATATATCATCAAGACAAGAGTGAGTATATAGTCCCACTTTTAAACTCTAAATATTTCGGGATGAGAATACATGTATTTTATGTTTTACGATATGGACACAAGTAACTGAAAAATATGTTCTACGTTGAGTTGTACCACTGGCATACTTCCCTGTAGCTTGGTAACTAATATTTACAGCGGTATTGTAAACACGAATCCTGTTGATAGATCTATCGGGCCTGACAACCCCAACCGGACTGGACGACCAGTATTCAACGGTTGCACAGTACTTCGTTTTGTGACTACACTTGGTACGGTGTAGTAAGATTTCATATTAAAGGGAATATGCGACGTGAAAATGTTAAGTATGGTTACCAAGTGCTAAACCACTTAGAATACTTTTATTAAACTGTTTATATACGAAATCTTGTGGTCTATATATATATTGCTGCCGGCATTAAACCTATATCTCACCAACTTTATGTTGACCTTTTAAAACATGTCTATTCTCAGGTGATTTCTAAAGCTTCCGCTGCATCATGTTGGATCTAACCAGGATCTTGCGTACGCATGTTTGTGTCAAAAATAAAACTGCATATCCGAGATGTTGTATTGTAAAATATGCTAGAAACCGTGTTGTTGTCATCATTTGTAAAGTTTGTAAGTCGAAGATTATCGCTAAACGTTAATCTTCTTTTTATTGTCTTAAGCTTGTAACAAAAATAATGGTTATGGTTTGTAATGTATAATATATGCAGTTTTCTTTCTAAAATGTCTCATATAGAGGTCAATACCTCGCAATGAAATCATACGTTATCTAACGCGTTCTTATGGTTAAGGACGGGTTATGACACCTAATGCTTGGGACTATGATTCCCGAACTCCAAAAGGATTTCGAGCATCATAGTGCATACGACATGATAACGCAATTGAAGGAGATGTTCCTTCAACAAGCGCGTGTCGAGCGCTTCGAAACGGTTCGGGCGCTACATGCTTGTCGTATGGACGATACCCAATCGGTTTCATCTTATGTACTTAAGATGAAAAGCCTTATCGATCGTGCTAACCGTCTTAACCTAAACATTTCCAATGAGTTAGCCACCGATCTTATCCTTAACTCCCTATCAAAAAGGTTTGATCAATTTGTAATTAATTACAATATGAATGGGATGGATAAGAGCATAGGTGAGCTTCACGGTATGCTTAGAACGGCGGAAACTAGCATGGGTAAAAGGTCTTTACCCGTGTTAGCAATCGATCAAGGTGGGTCCAAAGGTAAGACCTCTAAGCCAAAGGTGGCTAAGAGAAAAGGACCCGCCTATCAAGGCAAAGGGAAGGGGAAGATGGTTGCCCCAACCATCAACAAGGCTAAGAAGCAAAAGGTAGCTGAGAAGGCAAACCCCAAGGAAGACCCATGTTTTGGTTGCGGTGAGATGGGTCATTGGAAACGAAACTGTCCGGTCTATCTTAAGGAGTTGAAGGACAAGAGGGATGCAGGGCAAACCTCAGGTAATATATATATGGTATATATAGAGCTTAGTATTACTTCTTCTAATACATGGGTATTAGACACTGGATGTGGAACTCACATTTGCAATTCATTGCAGGGGTTCAAAAGAAGTAGCAAGCAAACGGGAACATCAAGTCTCTACATGGGTAATGGAGCTAAAGTGCAAGTGAAAGCTCAAGGAGACTTTGTGTTAAAACTTCCAAGTGGCTTGGAACTTATTTTGAATGATGTTTTGTATGCACCCGACTTATGTCGAAACATTATTTCTGTTTCCCGTTTGAAACAATGTGGTTTTAATCCTAATTTTGTTAATGATGATATCCACGTTTATTTAGATAGTGTATTCTATTTCAAGGCTTCACCTTCAAATGGAATTTATGAATTGGTTCACGATGACACATTATCTAGTAGCTCAATGTACCATACAAGCACCAAGAAACTCAAAAGGGATTTGAGTGATTCCTACTTATGGCATTGTCGCCTTGGTCACATAAACAAGAACCGAATGCATACACTTCAAAAGAATGGACTTTTGAAATCAAATGAAATGGATTCGTTTGATGTATGTGAATCTTGTTTACAAGGCAAGATGACTAAAGCACCTTTCAAAGGGACCTATGAAAGGGCTAAAGATTTATTGGGATTAATACATTCGGATGTGTGTGGACCCTTTAAACCCATGACTAGGAATGGTGAAAGATACTTTGTTACTTTCATTGATGACTTTAGTCGTTTCGGATATGTCTACTTATTAAGACACAAGGACGAAACGTTTGAAGCATTCAAAGAATATCAAAACGAAGTACAAAATCAACTCAATGAGACAATTAAGGTACTACGTACCGATAGAGGAGGTGAATACCTAAGTGATGCCTTCCAAGATCATCTTAGGAGTTGTGGGATTATCTCACAACTTACTCCACCCGGAACACCCCAACTCAATGGAGTTTCCGAAAGGAGGAACCGAACCCTAATGGATATGGTTCGATCTATGATGGCAAGAAGCTCGTTACCTCTATCATTTTGGGGTTATTGTCTAAGCTCCGCGGCTCGTATTTTAAATATGGCCCCAACCAAGAAAGTGGAACGAACTCCTCACGAGATGTGGTTTGGTAAACCTCCATCTCTATCATACTTAAAGGTATGGGGATGTGAAGCTTATCCTAAGCGTTACGTCCCTAATAAGTTGAATGCTCGATCCACGAAGTGTATCTTCATAGGATATCCCAAGGATGATATGGGATACTATTTCTATGATCCATCCGAGCAGAATGTATTTGTTGCTCGGAAGGCGGAATTCCTTGAAACTAAGTTCCTAATGGAAGGAAATAGTGAAAGGAAGATAGATCTTGAAGAGGTTCAAGATCAAGTAGATGATACACAATTGGTTAACACTAGCACTCCACATGAAAATGTTGATAGTGATCAAATGGATGATCAAAATACACAAGACATTTGTAGATCTGGTAGGATTAGCAATCCTCCTGAGAGATATGGGTTTCTCATAGATGGTTGCTATACGGTTGATTTGGATGAACCAACAAACTACCAAGATGCTTTATCAAGGATTGATAAAGATAAATGGCAGGATGCCATGAACGCCGAGATGCAATCCATGTATGAAAACCAAGTGTGGGAACTTGTTGAGCAACCGCCTAGCTCTAAGCTAGTTGATTGCAAATGGCTTTTCAAGAAGAAAACCGACATACATGGAAACTTGGATACATATAAAGCTAGACTTGTAGCAAAAGGTTTCACTCAAACTCAAGGGGTTGATTATGATGAAACTTTCTCGCCAGTGGCAATGCTAAAGTCTATTAGGATATTATTTGCCATTGCTGCTCACTACGACTATGAAATATGGCAAATGGATGTCAAAACCGCTTTCCTAAATGGATATCTTATGGAAGATGTCTATATGGTCCAGCCTGAAGGTTTTGTTGATCCAAAATATCCTAAAAGGGTATGCAAGTTAAAGAAGTCAATCTACGGATTGAAACAAGCATCTAGAATGTGGAATCATCATTTTAATGAGGAAGCCGAGAAATTTGGCTTTATTAAAAATGGTGATGAAGCTTGTGTATATAAGAAAGCTAGTGGGAGCACTATCATATTCCTTGTACTATATGTGGATGATATATTATTATTTGGGAATGATATTACCACAATGCAAGGAGTCAAAACTTGGCTAAAGAGTTGCTTCTCCATTAAGGATCTTGGAGATGCACAATACATATTGGGGATAGGGATCTATAGGAATAGATCCAAGAGATTGATAGGTTTAAGTCAAAGTACATACATTGATAAAATCTTGAAAAGGTTCAAGATGGAAAACTCTAAGAAAGGTTTGGTACCTATTCAAAGAGGAACTAGTCTCAGTTCATCTCAGTGTCCCACCACGAAAGATGAACAAGAGAAAATGAAGAAAGTCCCATACGCATCTGCTATTGGGTCTATCATGTATGCAATGATATGTACTAGACCGGATGTGTCATGCGCTCTAAGCTTGACAAGTAGATACCAGAATAACCCAGGAAACAGTCATTGGATTGCTGTTAAAAGTATATTGAAATACCTTAGGAGGACTAAGGATATGTTTCTAATATATGGGTCTGGTGAGGAGGAACTCGCTGTAAAAGGTTACGTGGATGCGAGTTTCCAAACTGATCGAGATGACTCTCGATCACAATCTGGTTATGTCTTCATGTTAAATGGTGGTGCGGTCTCTTGGAAGAGTTCGAAACAGGAGGTTGTTGCGTTATCCACTACAGAGTCGGAGTACATTGCCGCCTCACTGGCAGCTCAGGAAGCTGCATGGATGAAGAAATTCATCGACGACTTAGGAGTGGTCCCTTCCATTCAGGACCCTCTTGAGATCTTTTGTGACAACGAGGGTGCGATTGCTCAAATCAAGGAACCTCGTGCCCATCAAAAGACTCGTCACATTGAGCGGAGATTCAACTACATAAGGGATGAAGTTGAAAAAGGTAAGATATGTATTCGCAAAGTTCATACAGATCATAATGTTGCGGATCCACTCACGAAGCTTTTACATGGGCCAAAACATGAGGGACATGTTTGTGCATTAGGGCTTCGATATTCTAGTGATTGGATATGATCTATTTTATGTATTGTACCGGAACGAAATTATTCAAACTCATTAATATAATTATGGTATTAATTTAATTATGAGTCATGTTCCAATTTTGCATATTTTATCCATGAATAAACTATTATTCTAAATTCCATAGTTGATCACATTTGTGGGAACAAGTGTGAGGTCTAGACTATTATGAACTTGGATTGGTTAACATTCAAATGGAGAATGTGGGGCAAGGTTGCAACCAAGGTTCATAGATATTTGTGGGACACAAATATTGGAGGACCCGCTCTCAAGATTTACTGTATGGAGCCTTTGTGGTTGATCACATGTAATCTTGAGTAAAGGAGAATATCATTGTATCCTCTGACCTGAGATACATATTGGGTTCAGATATTCACCGAATATCGTGCCTTGATTCTTTCCTTCGCTATTCTGAAAAGGTAGCTCATAAGGGAGGCTTCAGGTATGGTACAAAGTGTAGTGTCTAGGACGTATGTAGCCAAGATGGAATTTGTCCCTCTTATTCGTTGAGAGTCAGATGTCTAAGGCCTGATAAAGTTAAATCTATAAGAGAGTGATCACTCTATGTCTCTTGGATTTAACATGACATCTAGGACAAAAGGATATATTGAAAGATTCACCTAATCATGTTCGAGATGGGAACTCAAAAGGGATGATGTTATTGAATGGCACAAAGTCATAACATATTGGGGGTGATGGACGGTAGTTAGGTGGTATCCATCACTTGCATTAATTTCTTATGTTTCTCGTGCAAGTGGGAGATTGAAGGTATTTCGTATGCCCGAGAGACATATTAAATTAACGTGGCCACTATGTTATGATCCAAGTCGGGTCATACCCAATAACAAGCTTATCAACACTTTATATGTATTTATTTTAACGATTGGATTGTTAAATGAATACGCGACACTTGAACTTTAGAAAATCGGTTTTCTAAATTATGATCACTTGAGATAAATTATTTGGATAATTTATATATGTTGTGGATTTAATTATTTATAGGTTTAAATAATTATGTTGTATTTTATAAAATGGTTTATGAAATAATTACAAATAACAAATACATGCTTATTTTATACAAGTTTTATAAAATAAATATAAGTTTTATAAAATAAAACTTGTTATAAAATGCACATGTGGTGTGCAGAATTTTGGTCTCCAAGATGCCACACCCATGCTTGTTTTGTTTATTTTAAGACCACACAAGTGCCAATGGACATGCCTATTAGTTTACCAAGGGCCTTGACTCAAAGTGCACATGTAATACACATAAAAACACCAAGAAAAAACTGCAATTTTGGCTCCTGCTTTGCTGTTTCTGTCGTGATCTTTCAGCAGCAAAAGGGGTTCAATATTTTGGTCTTTCAAGTGGTAATCAAGTGTCATTAAAATCCTAACTATTGTACTAGGTGTTGGTTACAAGTTTGGGGTATAATCTCTTGAGGTTTCATAGTTTTGAGACTCAATACATCATCATCTTTTGATAAGTTGCTGTCCAGAATTTTGAGTGCAATCAAAAGGGTTTCAAGCTTGGTTAATTAGTTAGTTAAGTGTTTAAATCTTAACTAACTCAAAGGGTGGTGTTAGTGCTTCAAAGGATTGGGTTTTACACACTTGATCATCACCTTCTTCATCATACAAAACAGCCCTCAATTTACTTGAGGAGGTATTAATCTTACTTCCTTTGTTCTTGTATGTAAGCATATGTTTCAAGACTTGATAACAATATGGAATTCATTAAAATGGTTTAACATATAAACTTGTTTCTATAAACAAAATGCTTCCGCTTTCTTTAACTATCATAAAATGGCTTTGTGATTAAGTTGACATTAAGAACTTGTTGTTATGTTGAATTCCTTCATCATCATCGTTGCAATCCTAATCTAAATATATATACCGTCATTCACTGTTGCAGCGAAATAGAAAAGAATCATAATAGCAAGGAGTACGCGGATCGTATACATATTTAAGCGGAACGCGTGAAGTTTTAATGCTAATTACGAGAAACGTGTAGAGAGTTACGTGATTCACGTATTGTTTTGCCCAAGTTACTGTAACATTATCGTCACTTTCATTTATTATCATCGTAGTTGCAGGTTTTCGAATAACAATGAGGGTTTCTAGTTTCTGATTTTGAGGTATTCATTCGGAACAGGTAACAAACAACAACTTTTCGTAATCGAATGGTAGTAGCATTTTTATTGATTTCCGGTTTGAAATTAAAACAGTCGTAGTAGCAGTGACAGGAAGTGGGTGTTTAAAAGGACCCGTTCATACCGGTTATAAATGATTCACAATAGTTGATTTCATTGCGAGGTATTTGACCTCTAAATGATACATTTTACAAACATTGCATTCGTTTTTAAAAGACAAACTTTCATCACATCGAAAGTTGACGACATGCATACCATTTCATAATATATCCAACTATAAATGACTTAATAATATTCTTGATGAACTCAACGACTCGAATGCAACGTCTTTTGAAATATCCCATGAATGACTCCAAGTAATATCTCTAAAATAAGCAGATGCACAGCGGAAGATTTCTTTCATACCAGAGAATAAACATGCTTTCAAGTGTCAACCAAAAGGTTGGTGAGTTCATAAATTTATCGTAAACAATAAAATTTATCATTTTAATAGACCACAAGATTTAAATACAGTACACCTATCTTGTGTACTAAACCATTTTTCATAATGCTTGGCAGAGTAGGTTCGTATCCTTTTCTCCCCCGTAGGCTGCCTCGCGATTTTTAATAATCGTACACATATCTCGTGCACAAAAATAATACACATAACCTGTGTATAAAAATCATTCTCTCGATACATAACATTCACTTTGTTTTCATAGCTTGGCTTGGTAACCGACCTTAACATATAATGCGCATCAATAATATCCCCAAAAACAGAACATCTCGTCTGTATAATATATAAACTTCGAAGTACTAAACACCACGCCCACTAGCTCTTCCATCTAGTGAACATTCTGGGTGGGGGTGTTAAACCTGGTAGCTACCTTTAGGATTCGCGTGAATTAGGTGAAATGTCCCGTTCTTATTGATTAAAAACGTTCCATATTAATTGATTTCGTTGCGAGGTTTTGACCTCTATATGAGACGTTTTTCAAAGACTGCATTCTTTTCAAAACAAACCATAACCTTTATTTCATCAATAAAGGTTTAAAAAGCTTTACGTAGATTATCAAATAATGATAATCTAAAATATCCTGTTTACACACGACCATTACATAATGGTTTACAATACAAATATGTTACATCGAAATCAGTTTCTTGAATGCAGTTTTTACACAATATCATACAAACATGGACTCCAAATCTTGTCCTTATTTTAGTATGCAACAGCGGAAGCTCTTAATATTCACCTGAGAATAAACATGCTTTAAACGTCAACAAAAATGTTGGTGAGTTATAGGTTTAACCTATATATATCAAATCGTAACAATAGACCACAAGATTTCATATTTCAATACACATCCCATACATAGAGATAAAAATCATTCATATGGTGAACACCTGGTAACCGACATTAACAAGATGCATATATAAGAATATCCCCATCATTCCGGGACACCCTTCGGATATGATATAAATTTCGAAGTACTAAAGCATCCGGTACTTTGGATGGGGCTTGTTGGACTCAATAGATCTATCTTTAGGATTCGCGTCAATTAGGGTGTCTGTTCCCTAATTCTTAGATTACCAGACTTAATAAAAAAGGGGCATATTCGATTTCGATAATTCAACCATAGAATGTAGTTTCACGTACTTGTGTCTATTTTGTAAATCATTTATAAAACCTGCATGTATTCTCATCCCAAAAATATTAGATTTTAAAAGTGGGACTATAACTCACTTTCACAGATTTTTACTTCGTCGAGAAGTAAGACTTGGCCACTGTTGATTCACGAACCTATAACAATATATACATGTATATTAAAGTATGTTCAGAATATATTTACAACACTTTTAATATATTTTGATGTTTTAAGTTTATTAAGTCAGCTGTCCTCGTTAGTAACCTACAACTAGTTGTCCACAGTTAGATGTACAGAAATAAATCGATAAATATTATCTTGAATCAATCCACGACCCAGTGTATACGTATCTCAGTATTGATCATAACTCAAACTATATATATTTTGGAATCAACCTCAACCCTGTATAGCTAACTCCAACATTCACATATAGAGTGTCTATGGTTGTTCCGAAATATATATAGATGTGTCGACATGATAGGTCGAAACATTGTATATGTGTCTATGGTATCTCAAGATTACATAATATACAATACAAGTTTATTAAGTTATGGTTGGAATAGATTTGTTACCAATTTTCACGTAGCTAAAATGAGAAAAATTATCCAATCTTGTTTTACCCATAACTTCTTCATTTTAAATCCGTTTTGAGTGAATCAAATTGCTATGGTTTCATATTGAACTCTATTTTATGAATCTAAAAAGAAAAAGTATAGGTTTCTAGTAGGAAAAATAAGTTACAAGTCGTTTTTGTAAAGGTAGTCATTTCAGTCGAAAGAACGACGTCTAGATGACCATTTTAGAAAACATACTTCCACTTTGAGTTTAACCATAATTTTTGGATATAGTTTCATGTTCATAATAAAAATCATTTTCTCAGAATAACAACTTTTAAATCAAAGTTTATCATAGTTTTTAATTAACTAACCCAAAACAGCCCGCGGTGTTACTACGACGGCGTAAATCCGGTTTTACAGTGTTTTTCGTGTTTCCAGGCTTTAAATCATTAAGTTAGCATATCATATAGATATAGAACATGTGTTTAGTTAATTTTAAAAGTCAAGTTAGATGGATTAACTTTTGTTTGCGAACAAGTTTAGAATTAACTAAACTATGTTCTAGTGATTACGAGTTTAAACCTTCGAATAGGATAGTTTTATATATATGAATCGAATGATTTTATGAACATCATTACTACCTCAAGTTTAGTAGGTAAACCTACTGGAAGTGATAAAAAATGATCTAGCTTCAAAGGATCTTGGATGGCTTGAAAGTTCTTGAAGTAGGATCATGACACAAAAACAAGTTCAAGTAAGATTTTTACTCGAATTAAGATAGTTTATAGTTATAGAAATTGAATCAAAGTTTGAATATGAATATTACCTTGAATAAGAAAGATAACCTACTGTATATAACAAAGGTTTCTTGATCTTAGATGATTACTTGGAATGGATTAGAAAGCTTGGAAGTAAATTAGTAAACTTGAAGGGATTTTTGAAGTGTTCTTGAAGTGTTCTTCCTATAATGATTATAGCTTGATTCTTGAAGTGATTTTTGATGAAGATGATGATTAAATACTGGAAAAATACGTTCATAATAGTGTGTGTGTGTTGAGAGAGAATTAGAAAGAGAATTGGAAGTAAAATGGAGTGAATGATGAGTGGTAATTGGTGAGTGGTGAGTGGGGTTAAAAGGAGTTCTAGTTAGTTGACTAGCTCATGGTAGAAGTTAAAATTGATTAGTCATACATGACATAATCAAGAGTGGAATCCCATGCTAGTTTCTATTGGTATATACCCATAGTAAGTACGTTTTGAAGCTGTGTATAATACGGGTAAGAATACGATTAGAATTCTTGATGAAAGAAAAGAATGGGAAAGTAACTGTAACCATTTTCGTTAAGTATGAGTGTTTTGATATATGTCTTGAAGTCTTCCAAAAGTATTTTAATACATCTAAATACACTACATGTATATACATTTTAACTGAGTCATTAAGTCATCGTTAGTCGTTACATGTAAGTGTTGTTTTGAAACCTTTAAGTTAACGATCTCAATTAATGTTGTTAACCCATTGTTTATTATATCTAATGAGATGTTAAATTATTATATTATCATGATATTATGATATATTAATATATCTTAATATGATATATATACATTTAAATGTCGTTACAACGATAATCATTACATATATGTCTCGTTTCGAAATCCTTAAGTTAGTAGTCTTGTTTATATGTATATAACTCATTGTTAATATACTTATGGAGATACTTACTTATCATAATCTCATGTTAACCATATGTTTATCCATATATATATCGTCATGTCATTTTTACAAGTTTTAACGTTCGTGAATCGCCGGTCAACTTGGGTGGTCAATTGTCTATATGAAACATATTTCAATTAATCAAGTCTTAACAAGTTTGATTGCTTAACATGTTGGAAACATTTAATCATGTAAATATCAATCTCAATTAATATATATAAACATGGAAAAGTTCGGGTCACTACAGTACCTACCCGTTAAATAAATTTCGTCCCGAAATTTTAAGCTGTTGAAGGTGTTGACGAATCTTCTGGAAATAGATGCGGGTATTTCTTCTTCATCTGATCTTCACGCTCCCAGGTTAACTCGGGTCCTCTACGAGCATTCCATCGAACCTTAACAATTGGTATTTTGTTTTGCTTAAGTCTTTTAACCTCACGATACATTTTTTCGACGGGTTCTTCGATGAATTGGAGTTTTTCATTGATTTGGATTTCATCTAACGGAATAGTGAGATCTTCTTTAGCAAAACATTTCTTCAAATTCGAGACGTGGAAAGTGTTATGTACAGCCGCGAGTTGTTGAGGTAACTCAAGTCGGTAAGCTACTGGTCCGACACGATCAATAATCTTGAATGGTCCAATATACCTTGGATTTAATTTCCCTCGTTTACCAAATCAAACAACGCCTTTCCAAGGTGCAACTTTAAGCAAGACCATCTCTCCAATTTCAAATTCTATATCTTTTCTTTTAATGTCAGCGTAGCTCTTTTGTCGACTTTGGGTGGTTTTCAACCGTTGTTGAATTTGGATGATCTTATCGGTAGTTTCTTGTATAATCTCCGGACCCGTAATTTGTCTATCCCCCACTTCACTCCAACAAATCGGAGACCTGCACTTTCTACCATAAAGTGCTTCAAACGGCGCCATCTCAATGCTTGAATGGTAGCTGTTGTTGTAGGAAAATTCTGCTAACGGTAGATGTCGATCCCAACTGTTTCCGAAATCAATAACACATGCTCGTAGCATGTCTTCAAGCATTTGTATCGTCCTTTCACTCTGCCCATCAGTTTGTGGATGATAGGCAGTACTCATGTCTAGACGAGTTCCTAATGCTTGCTGTAATGTCTGCCAGAATCTTGAAATAAATCTGCCATCCCTATCAGAGATAATAGAGATTGGTATTCCATGTCTGGAGACGACTTCTTTCAAATACAGTCGTGCTAACTTCTCCATCTTGTCATCTTCTCTTATTGGCAGGAAGTGTGCTGATTTGGTGAGACGATCAACTATTACCCAAATAGTATCAAAACCACTTGCAGTCCTTGGCAATTTAGTGATGAAATCCATGGTAATGTTTTCCCATTTCCATTCTGGGATTTCGGGTTGTTGAAGTAGACCTGATGGTTTCTGATGCTCAGCTTTGACCTTAGAACACGTCAAACATTCTCCTACGTATTTAGCACCATCGGCTTTCATACCCGGCCACCAAAAATGTTTCTTGAGATCCTTGTACATCTTCCCTGTTCCAGGATGTATTGAGTATCTGGTTTTATGAGCTTCTCTAAGTACCATTTCTCTCATATCTCCAAATTTTGGTACCCAAATCCTTTCAGCCCTATACCGGGTTCCGTCTTCCCGAATATTAAGATGCTTCTCCGATCCTTTGGGTATTTCATCCTTTAAATTTCCCTTTTTTAAAACTCCTTGTTGCGCCTCCTTTATTTGAGTAGTAAGGTTATTATGAATCATTATATTCATAGATTTTACTCGAATGGGTTCTCTGTCCTTCCTGCTCAAGGCATCGGCTACCACATTTGCCTTCCCCGGGTGGTAACGAATCTCAAAGTCGTAATCATTCAATAATTCAATCCACCTACGCTGCCTCATATTCAGTTGTTTCTGATTAAATATGTGTTGAAGACTTTTGTGGTCGGTATATATAATACTTTTGACCCCATATAAGTAGTGCCTCCAAGTCTTTAATGCAAAAACAACCGCGCCTAATTCCAAATCATGCGTCGTATAATTTTGTTCGTGAATCTTCAATTGTCTAGACGCATAAGCAATCACCTTCATTCGTTGCATTAATACACAACCGAGACCTTGCTTTGATGCATCACAATAAATCACAAAATCATCATTCCCTTCAGGTAATGACAATATAGGTGCCGTAGTTAGCTTTTTCTTCAATAACTTAAACGCTTCCTCTTGTTCATCATTCCATTCAAATTTCTTCCCTTTATGCGTTAATGCAGTCAAGGGTTTTGCTATTTTGGAAAATTCTTGGATGAACCTTCTGTAGTAACCAGCTAGTCCTAAAAACTGGCGTATGTGTTTCGGAGTTTTCGGGGTTTCCCACTTTTCAACAGTTTCTATCTTTGCCAGATACACCTTAATACCTTCTTTGTTCACTATGTGACCGAGGAATTGAACTTCTTCCAACCAAAATGCACACTTTGAAAACTTAGCGTACAATTCTTCCTTCCTCAATACTTCTAACACCTTTCTCAAATGTTCACCGTGTTCTTGGTCATTCTTTGAGTAAATAAGTATGTCATCAATGAAAACAATGACAAACTTGTCAAGGTATGGTCCACACACTCGGTTCATAAGGTCTATGAACACAGCTGGTGCATTAGTTAAACCAAACGGCATGACCATAAACTCGTAATGACCGTAACGTGTTCTGAAAGCAGTCTTTGGAATATCATCTTCTTTCACCCGCATTTGATGATACCCGAAACGTAAGTCAATCTTTGAATAAACAGACGAGCCTTGTAGTTGATTAAATAAGTTGTCGATTCTCGGTAGTGGGTAGCGGTTCTTGATGGTAAGTTTGTTCAACTCTCGGTAGTCGATACACAACCTGAATGTACCATCTTTCTTCTTGACAAACAAAACAGGAGCTCCCCACGGTGATGTGCTTGGTCGAATGAAACCACGCTTTAAAAGTTCTTGTAATTGGCTTTGCAGTTCTTTCATCTCGCTGGGTGCGAGTCTGTAAGGAGCACGAGCTATTGGTGCAGCTCCAGGTACAAGATCTATTTGAAATTCAACGGATCGATGTAGGGGTAATCCCTGTAATTCTTTCGGAAATACATCGAGAAATTCTTTTGCAATGGGAACATCATTGATGCTCTTTTCTTCAGTTTGTACTTTCTCGACGTGTGCTAGAACAGCATAGCAACCTTTTCTTATTAGTTTTTGTGCCTTCAAATTACTAATAAGATGTAGCTTCATGTTGCCCTTTTCTCCGTACACCATTAAGGGTTTTCCTTTTTCTCGTATAATGCGAATTGCATTTTTGTAACAAACGATCTCTGCTTTCACTTCTTTCAACCAGTCCATACCGATTATCACATCAACACTCCCTAACTCTACTGGTATCAAATCAATCTTAAATGTTTCGCTAACCAGTTTAATTTCTCGATTCTGACATATATTATCTGCTGAAATTAATTTACCATTTGCTAATTCGAGTAAAAATTTACTATCCAAAGGCGTCAATGGACAACTTAATTTAGCATAAAAATCTCTACTCATATAGCTTCTATCCGCACCCGAATCAAATAAAACGTAAGCAGATTTATTGTCAATAAGAAACGTACCCGTAACAAGCTCCGAGTCTTCCTGTGCCTCTGCCGCATTAATATTGAAAACTCTTCCACGGCCTTGTCCATTCGTGTTCTCCTGGTTTGGGCAATTTCTAATAATGTGGCCCGGTTTTCCAAATTTATAACAAACTACATTGGCATAACTTGCTCCGACACTACTTGCTCCGCCATTACTCGTTCCGACACCATTTGTTCCTTTCGTTCTATTAACCCCTGGTCCGTAGACCTCACACTTCGCCGCGCTATGACCATTTCTTTTACACTTGTTGCAAAATTTGGTGCAGAACCCCGAGTGATACTTTTCACACCTTTGGCATAGATGCTTCTGATTGTTGTTGTTGTTGTTGCGGTTATTATTGTTGTTGGGATGATTGTTGTAGTTGCTGCTGTTGTTGTTGTTGTTGTTGTTGTTGTTGTTGTTGTTATTGTTGTTGTTGTTGGGCCGTTTGTTGTAGTTGCAATTGATGTTGCGATTGTTGGGATAATTGTTACGATTATTGTTGTAATTGCTGTTGTTGTTGTATTGGTGATTCTTATCACCATTTTCCTCCCACTTTCTTTTGACTTGCTTCACATTGGCCTCTTCAGCAGTCTGTTCTTTAATTCTTTCTTCAATCTGGTTCACTAGTTTGTGAGCCATTCTACATGCCTGTTGTATGGAGGTGGGCTCGTGTGAACTTATATCTTCTTGGATTCTTTCCGGTAATCCTTTCACAAACGCGTCGATCTTCTCTTCCTCATCTTCGAATGCTCCCGGACACAATAGGCACAATTTTGTGAATCGTCTTTCGTACGTGGTAATATCAAATCCTTGGGTTCGTAACCCTCTAAGTTCTGTCTTGAGCTTATTGACCTCGGTTCTGGGACGGTACTTCTCGTTCATCAAGTGCTTGAATGCTGACCACGGTAGTGCATACGCATCGTCTTGTCCCACTTGCTCTAGATAGGTATTCCACCATGTTAACGCAGAACCTGTGAAGGTATGCGTAGCATACTTCACTTTGTCCTCTTCAGTACACTTACTTATGGCAAACACCGATTCGACCTTCTCGGTCCACCGTTTCAATCTGATTGGTCCTTCGGTTCCATCAAATTCTAAAGGTTTGCAGGCAGTGAATTCTTTGTAGGTGCATCCTACATGATTTCCTGTACTGCTAGATCCAAGGTTATTGTTGGTATGTAGCGCAGCCTGTACTGCGGCTATGTTTGAAGCTAGAAAAGTACGAAATTCCTCTTCATTCATATTCACGGTGTGTCGAGTAGTCGGTGCCATTTCCTTCAAAATAGTCAAATGGAACAAGTTAATCATACAGAATATTAAGAGTAGTTAATAGTATTTCGTAGCATAATATGAACTCATTTATAAAAGCTTTTTCTTCATATTAGCGTTTTATAAGTTTAAATTCGGGTAGTACCTACCCGTTAAGTTCATACTTAGTAGATAATATACAATTCAACTACTACAATTCTATATGAAAAACTGATTATAATAATATTTCGCGTTCAAACATTTACACAATATTTTACAAACTTACAATACCGCTTATTTTACATATAGCATGAAATATAGCACATAATAAATTTGATACAAGATGGTTGTGAAGATAATTCTAGCTAGTACACAAGTCGTTCAGCAAAGGCAATAAAGACACGTAATTCATACGTCCAGAAACAAGTCATGCATTCTGGTTTTACTAGGACTACTTCCCATCCTTGGTCTTGTGGAACATAACCGTTATGGCCGTTGATAAGACAGCGTGTTGTAACGTCGTCAAAGGGACGAGGGTTACGTAATGTCCAACAGTCCCGTAACAATCTAAAAACCTCATTTCTTACCCCAATTACCGACTCCGTCACTTGTGGGAACGTTTTGTATAATAGTTGTAGCCCGATGTTCTTGTTCTCACTTTGGTGAGAAGCGAACATTACTAATCCGTAAGCATAACATGCTTCTTTATGTTGCATGTTAGCCGCTTTTTCTAATCACGAAGTCCAATATTCGGATATATTGAGTCAAAATAATTTCTTAACCCATTGCGTAAAATAGCATTTGGGTTCCCTGCAATATATGCATCAAAGTAAACACATCGTAACTTATGGATTTCCCAATGTGATATCCCCTATCTTTCGAACGAAAGCCTTTTATAAACCAAGGCATTCTTGGAACGTTCTTCGAATGTCTTACAAACTGATCTCGCCTTAAATAGTTATGCCGAAGAATTCTGACCGACTCTAGACAAGATTTCATCAATCATGTCTCCGGGTAGGTCTCTTAAAATATTGGGTTGTCTATCCATTTTGTGTTTTTATACTGTAAAAAATAGACAAGAGTTAGATTCATAAAAAAAAAATACTTATTAATACAAGCAATTTTTACATATATCATAAATCATAAGCACACTATATTACATATATTACACCACACGAATACAACTATCTTATTTCGACTCGCTTGTTTCTTCTTCTTTGGTTTTGGTTCGTTTTGCCAAGTTTCTAGGGATATATGATGTTCCCCTAATACGAGCCGTCGTTTTCCACATTGGTTTAGAAAAACCTGGTGGTTTAGAGGTTCCGGGGTCATTGTTACAACTTAAGGACTTCGGGGGTTGACGATACATATAAAGTTCATCGGGGTTGGAATTAGATTTCTCTATTTTTATGCCCTTTCCCTTATTATTTTCTTTTGCCTTTTTAAATTCAGTTGGGGTAATTTCTATAACATCATCGGAATTCTCGTCAGAATCCGATTCATCGGAGAATTGGTAATCCTCCAAATATTTTGCTTCCTTAGCGGAAACACCATTGACCATAATTAACCTTGGTCGGTTGGTTGGGGATTTTCTTTTACTTAACCGTTTTATTATTTCCCCCACCGGTTCTATTTCTTCATCCGGTTCCGATTCTTCTTCCGGTTCCGATTCTTCTTCTGGTTCCGACTCTTCTTCCGGTTCCTCTTCGGGAACTTGTGAATCAGTCCACGAATCATTCCAATTTACATTTGACTCTTCATTATTATTAGGTGAGTCAATGGGACTTGTTCTAGAGGTAGACATCTATCACATAATATCAAATGCGTTAAGAGATTAATATATCACATAATATTCACATGTTAAAAATATATAGTTTCCAACAAAATTTGTTAAGCAATCATTTTTCAAGTAAACACGGTCGAAGTCCAGACTCACTATTGCATCCTAACAAACTCGATAAGACACACTAATGCAAAATTCTGGTTCTCTAAGACCAACGCTCGGATACCAACTGAAATGTCCCGTTCTTATTGATTAAAAACGTTCCATATTAATTGATTTCGTTGCGAGGTTTTGACCTCTATATGAGACGTTTTTCAAAGACTGCATTCTTTTTAAAACAAACCATAACCTTTATTTCATCAATAAAGGTTTAAAAAGCTTTACGTAGATTATCAAATAATGATAATCTAAAATATCCTGTTTACACACGACCATTACATAATGGTTTACAATACAAATATGTTACATCGAAATCAGTTTCTTGAATGCAGTTTTTACACAATATCATACAAACATGGACTCCAAATCTTGTCCTTATTTTAGTATGCAACAGCGGAAGCTCTTAATATTCACCTGAGAATAAACATGCTTTGAACGTCAACAAAAATGTTGGTGAGTTATAGGTTTAACCTATATATATATCAAATCGTAACAATAGACCACAAGATTTCATATTTCAATACACATCCCATACATAGAGATAAAAATCATTCATATGGTGAACACCTGGTAACCAACATTAACAAGATGCATATATAAGAATATCCCCATCATTCCGGGACACCCTTCGGATATGATATAAATTTCAAAGTACTAAAGCATCTGGTACTTTGGATGGGGCTTGTTGGGCCCAATAGATCTATCTTTAGGATTCGCGTCAATTAGGGTGTCTGTTCCCTAAATCTTAGATTACCAGACTTAATAAAAAAGGGGCATATTCGATTTCGATAATTCAACCATAGAATGTAGTTTCACGTACTTGTGTCTATTTTGTAAATCATTTATAAAACCTGCATGTATTCTCATCCCAAAAATATTAGATTTTAAAAGTGGGACTATAATTCACTTTCACAGATTTTTACTTCGTCGAGAAGTAAGACTTGGCCACTGTTGATTCACGAACCTATAACAATATATACATGTATATTAAAGTAGGTTCAGAATATATTTACAACACTTTTAATATATTTTGATGTTTTAAGTTTATTAAGTCAGCTGTCCTCGTTAGTAACCTACAACTAGTTGTCCACAGTTAGATGTACAGAAATAAATCGATAAATATTATCTTGAATCAATCCACGACCCAGTGTATACGTATCTCAGTATTGATCACAACTCAAACTATATATATTTTGGAATCAACCTCAACCCTGTATAGCTAACTCCAACATTCACATATAGAGTGTCTATGGTTGTTCCGAAATATATATAGATGTGTCGACATGATAGGTCGAAACATTGTATACGTGTCTATGGTATCTCAAGATTACATAATATACAATACAAGTTTATTAAGTTATGGTTGGAATAGATTTGTTACCAATTTTCACGTAGCTAAAATGAGAAAAATTATCCAATCTTGTTTTACCCATAACTTCTTCATTTTAAATCCGTTTTGAGTGAATCAAATTGCTATGGTTTCATATTGAACTCTATTTTATGAATCTAAACAAAAAAAGTATAGGTTTATAGTCGGAAAAATAAGTTACAAGTCGTTTTTGTAAAGGTAGTCATTTCAGTCGAAAGAACGACGTCTAGATGACCATTTTAGAAAACATACTTCCACTTTGAGTTTAACCATAATTTTTGGATATAGTTTCATGTTCATAATAAAAATCATTTTCTCAGAATAACAACTTTTAAATCAAAGTTTATCATAGTTTTTAATTAACTAACCCAAAATAGCCCGCGGTGTTACTACGACGGCGTAAATCCGGTTTTACGGTGTTTTTCGTGTTTCCAGGTTTTAAATCATTAAGTTAGCATATCATATAGATATAGAACATGTGTTTAGTTAATTTTAAAAGTCAAGTTAGAAGGATTAACTTTTGTTTGCGAACAAGTTTAGAATTAACTAAACTATGTTCTAGTGATTACGAGTTTAAACCTTCGAATAAGATAGTTTTATATATATGAGTCGAATGATTTTATGAACATCATTACTACCTCAAGTTTAGTAGGTAAACCTACTGGAAGTGACAAGAAATGATCTAGCTTCAAAGGATCTTGGATGGCTTGAAAGTTCTTGAAGTAGGATCATGACACAAAAACAAGTTCTAGTAAGATTTTTACTCGAATTAAGATAGTTTATAGTTATAGAAATTGAATCAAAGTTTGAATATGAATATTACCTTTAATAAGAAAGATAACCTACTGTATATAACAAAGGTTTCTTGATCTTAGATGATTACTTGGAATGGATTAGAAAGCTTGGAAGTAAATTAGTAAACTTGAAGGGATTTTTGAAGTGTTCTTGAAGTGTTCTTCCTATGATGATTATAGCTTGATTCTTGAAGTGATTTTTGATGAAGATGATGATTAACTACTGGAAAAATACATTCATAATAGTGTGTGTGTGTGTTGAGAGAGAATTAGAAAGAGAATTGGAAGTGAAATGGAGTGAATGATGAGTGGTAATTGGTGAGTGGTGAGTGGGGTTAAAAGGAGTTCTAGTTAGTTGACTAGCTCATGGTAGAAGTTAAAATTGATTAGTCATACATGACATAATCAAGAGTGGAATCCCATGCTAGTTCCTATTGGTATATACCCATAGTAAGTACATTTTGAAGCTGTGTATAATACGGGTAAGAATACGACTAGAATTCTTGATGAAAGAAAAGAATGGGAAAGTAACTGTAACCATTTTCGTTAAGTATGAGTGTTTTGATATATGTCTTGAAGTCTTCCAAAAGTATTTTAATACATCTAAATACACTACATGTATATACATTTTAACTGAGTCGTTAAGTCATCGTTAGTCGTTACATGTAAGTGTTGTTTTGAAACCTTTAAGTTAACGATCTCAATTAATGTTGTTAACCCATTGTTTATTATATCTAATGAGATGTTAAATTATTATATTGTCATGATATTATGATAAATTAATATATCTTAATATGATATATATACATTTAAATGTCGTTACAACGATAATCATTACATATATGTCTCGTTTCGAAATCCTTTAGTTAGTAGTCTTGTTTATATGTATATAACTCATTGTTAATATACTTATGGAGATACTTACTTATCATAATCTCATGTTAACCATATGTATATCCATATATATATCGTCATGTCGTTTTTACAAGTTTTAACGTTCGTGAATCGCCGGTCAACTTGGGTGGACAATTGTCTATATGAAACATATTTCAATTAATCAAGTCTTAACAAGTTTGATTGCTTAACATGTTGGAAACATTTAATCATGTAAATATCAATCTCAATTAATATATATAAACATGGAAAAGTTCGGGTCACTACATTAGGGCCATACCCGTTTTCTAATTCTTAGGTTACCAAGCAATAATAATCAGGGAAATATTCACAACAATTAGTGGCAATTATAACGTCCAACTAATTCAATAATAATCTACAGAACTTCTGTCTGCATAATAATTCATTCGAGGAATGTTTTGCTTGTGTCTATCTCGTCAAACATTTATAAAAGCATCTCAGTCCAAAAATATAGATTTCAAAGGCATTTAATAAAGCAGTTGTAAAACAGTTATAAAGCAGCGCATGTATTCTCAGTCCCAAAAATGTAAAGAGTAAAAGAGAATCAAATGAACTCACCATACTGTATTTTGTAGTAAAAATACATGTGACGACATTGAACAAGTGTGGGGTTGTCCTTAGATTCACGAACCTATATCATTTGTATAAGTATTACAACATATTCTTGTAATCGAATAAGTATATATTTATATATATAATTTATTAATTATATCATTTTTATATTAATAATATTTATATGTCTCATATATTCTTTTTGTATATATATAAAAAATTTAATTTTGTTATCTCATAGTTATTAAATATATATTTATATATATATATATATATATATATATATATATATATATATATATATATATATATATATATATATATTTTGTTAAAAACTATAATAATTATAATGATACTAAAATTATATTAATATTAGTAAAAATGATAATATTTATAATACTTAATATTATTAATAAAGGTAATAATGTTAATAATTATATTAATGATAATGGTATTAATAACAATAACTGTAAAAAAAATTATTTTACTATTATTGATATTTATAATAATGATTTTAGTAATTATATAATAATAATACTCATGATAACATTAGTAATAATATTTATAATGATTTGATAATATTATTAATAATAATAACACATAATGATAATACTAATAATTTTCTTAATGATAATAATAATGATAAAAATGATTATATTAGTAATGATAATAATAATGATAATAATATTAATATTAATGATAATAACATTAATATTAATGATGATATCATAATATTTATAATAATCTTAAATAATAATAATGTTAATGATAAAAGTAATAATAATAATGATAAAAATAATAATATTAATAATTACTACTACTTTAATTGTAACAATAATAATCATAATTATATATATATATTAACAATTAATCATATTATATAATTAATCTTAACCATAATAACAATAGAATTAATCATAATATTAATATAGATAATAATAACAATAACAATACCTAATAATAATAATAATAATAATAATAATAATAATAATAATAATAATAATAATAATAATAATAATAATAATAATAATAATAACAATAATAATAATAATAATAATAATAATAATAATAATAATAATAATAATAATAATAAAAATATCAAATAATACCTTAGAAGCATTAAAAAGATATAAACTATCTGGGATGGGACTCGAACCCGCGACCTCCCGCTCACCCACAACACCCTCAATCCATTCCTCTACCTCATATTTTCTGATTTATTACCCACATCTAATTATATAACCCGTATTCGAAATATCATCATCTTCTTCAACCCAAATCGACATATAAATATGATCTTTAATTCCTCTACCTCATATTTTCTGATTTATTACCAACTCACTTTCTAACCTCCATTATTATTTGATGTAGTATTAAAACAGAAACAACATATAAATATGATCTTTAATTTGGCAGACACGAAATAAATAATAATAATAAATACTGAACGAATAACGGTAGCTGTATCCCCTTTTTTTTAAAGAAAAAAAAATAAACTCAAACTTGAATCTTGAATTAAAGATCGTTTTAGTTCATACTTACAATATGAAAAAAGTTTAAAATCCTTCCTAGAAACTTCCTCAATCCTCAATTGAACTTGAAATAATAACAGGAAGTCAAATTTTAGGATGAACCGAATGTTTGACATTTTTAAATTAAACGTTTGACTAAAAAATTTAGATTCAATATGAAGAATTAGATCGTGAAACTTTGCAGGTAGCTTGAGTAGAAGATTTAAAACACAACTGCATTTATAGTTTTTGAAATTCGATTCCAAATTGAGCTGTTAATAAAAGTGGACACGAACAGGGACAGAGTTTTTATTTTCTTGAGTTTTTGATTTTCCCTTTTTTGAATTGCAGTGAGATAACATATATAATGTTATAGAGTACATGATTTAACAGTTATATTGGATCCTAATTGATTTATGAAGTTGACTGGTAACAAGAATCAGACATTATAGTCACGAATTTCTTCAATCAAACAATAAAATAAGAAATAGAAATAACAAGTGGAATTCGATTCTTTGTTTGTTTTAGTAACCTGATTTCGACTCTTATAAAGATTAGAGATAGGAAAAATAAATTTTGTACAAATTAATAGCTACTTGTAACTGAATGGTACGAATTTTGTTTGATATATATAGTTTATATATATAATAAATACTAATAATTAATAAATCTATCATTAATAATAATAATTATATTAATAACAATAAATAATAGTGATACTAATAATCATAAACTTTAAAATAATTATATTATTACTGATAATAATAATATATTGTATTAATTTTTAATAATAATAACTATAATAATAATGATGATATTAAAAATAATAATAATATTGATAAATAATAATAATTAATCATTAATAATAACTAAAATTGTAATCTTACTACTAATTATGATATGAATAATGATAACAATGATAATAATAATATAATAATAATAATAATAATAATAATAATAATAATAATAATAATAATAATAATAATAATAATAATAATAAAATTCAATTGTATCAAATTTCATATTTATGTATTTTACATAATAATAATAATAACACTGATATTAATATTAAACATTTATTCTAATAATAGTAATAAAGATAATAATAATGATATTAGTAAAGGTAACAAATTAAATGCATTAAATTTCATATCTATATATTATCTATAATAATATAACTAATACTGATATTAATTATTAATAATAATAATGAAAGTAATAATAATATTACTATAATAACTATATTTTAACTTGTTAATAATATATTATTAATTATGTAATATTTAATGATCATATTATATAATAACTTTTATTAATTATTTATTATTTATAAATTATATATATATATATATATATATATATATATATATATATATATATATATATTATAATATACATATAATAATTATACATAGAAATCATATATATTTATATATATAGATTCATTTTAAACTGCACTTAATTATTTTGTATCTTATTTTACATATATAATTCTAATGTTTAAATTATATTTTATAAATTTCAAATTATTATATATACTTACACTTATATATATATATATACACTTTTATTTACAAGCAATTGTTCGCGAATCGTCGGGAATAGTCAAAGGGTAATTGATTACATGAACATAGTTCTAAAATTTTTGAGACTCAACATTACAGACTTTGCTTATCGTGTCAAAATCATATACGAATAAAGTTTAAATTTGGTCGGAAATTTCTGGGTCGTCACAGTACCTACCCGTTAAAGAAATTTCGTCCCCTAAATTTGATCGAGATTGTCATGGCTAACAGTAAGAATGTTTTCCTGACGAATATGAGTTGATAAAATAGAATTTTTATTACCATTTTGTAATATGGATAAAATGATCCCATTACTCGATTCGTATGAGTGAAGCTATCACAAAAGACTGAAATGAGATACTAAAGATTTGTCTTATCCTCTCACGTAGTCAAGGCTGATTTCCAGAATTCCAGGGATTTAAAGCTAATCTTTGAAATCTATATGAGATTTGATTCTTCGGTAGTTAAGGAAATTAAGATCTCTCTAATTAAATGCAGAAATCTGCCTTGATTTCTTTATCAGATATTTCACTATAAAATAACTTCTTCCGTTCCATTACTTTTACCACTCCTATACTAATTTGTCAAATTCAAAAAATTGTGAAAATGCTTAATCCAGTTCTAATCCTTGATATTTTTTTAATTATCATTTCTGTCATCCTTCTGTTCAATCTTCCACCAGAAAAATCTATTTACTTCTATTATTACCTTGGGGTGATACTATTCTTAATTATACCGTATCTTTATATTGTTATTCGTATTAATATCCACAGTTTGTAACATCTGTGTTGTTATTGGGCTTTATATTTTCTCTTATATTTTGGAGCTCTTTGGCTTTTTATTATCTTCTCGACCTCTAGTAAAGCGAGTAACGGTCCAGAATTCGTAAGTATGGAATTTCGAATGAACTTAATGTTCTAAATAAGAAAGAACGTAATCGCACGATTTGATTTGTCAAATTACCTGACTCACTGAGAATAGAACTATCAAGAATACTTTCTTGATATATTCAGAAGTTAAGCAGAATGAAAGAGTTATGTAACATGGCACGTGATGATGTTATAGTATGTGAATCATTACGTTTCATTAGAAACTCAGCATGACTTATTGTAATATAATCACGTTAATCAAGTGTCATTATATTATACTAACTCATGCTTCAATTCCCAACACTACTTCAAAAACATTCATATTTAAACTCGAAAGTTTACAGAATATAGAAACTAAACAGTTCCTTTATGATGTAATACAGATAGCGCGAAGAGACAAATGATTTCAGATAAGAATAGTTATGAAAATATCTTCAAAAAATATCGAGGATATTTATAAGGAAAGATACGATGATATCTTAGAGTTTCTAATATCGATGGATGATGAAGAAAATTTGTCCGCAAGAGTTTAGAGTCAGGAGCAAGGTATTCGTTAATGACTTCAGTAGATACTGAATCATTGGGATTCTTTGAAGGTAGGTTTTGTCTTTGTGATTTGTCCACAGCCTCCTTCATGGTTTGCTCAATCCGTTTTCCAGTTCCAAATCTTCTCTTTTTCAACACACTATTCTTTATCGTCAAACTTTTGACTGTTACGGTTGTCTACAGTTTCTGTTGCTTCATTCAGCTATTTCAAAATTCAGTGTATTGGTTCGTAGACTGGGCGATTTTCAGAATTTCAGAATGGAAGGTCATAATTCTAAGAGATAAATGTTATATGTAGACATGCTGCGAGATTTCAAAATACTGATTGCTAAATCCCGATAACTGGTATGGCAATTCTCGTTACAAGATGCGAATGAGTATATGATAGGGTTTTAATGAATAAATATAACGGTTCTTTAGAGAGACTTAAGCCATTGAGTAATGAAGTTGCTGGTAAGTTTACTGCTAATGTGGTGGGATATAAACGGTTCCCCAGTAACGATGATGAAAGGCAAACTTATATGTCAAGGTTATAATAAGGCTAATCCGAATGAAAGTCGAATTTGATTTGCTGGAGCTGTGACAAAATTGGCTACTTTGGAAAGGGATTGCAAAGTTATTTTTGGTATTAATAACGCTAAAGCAATTAGCACAGCTATGTGTTAAACGTTTACTCAGGTTTCGAGTGTTTTTCAGGTACATAACTATATGCATCAATCTTTTCTTCCATAGATGAAGTGCAGTTGGTTCATTCTCTCGATTGAGGTGTTTTCAAGAATCATGAAAGGTTTGAATGCAGATTGTAATCGTCAAGATACAAATGAGGTTTAAGATGAAATCAAGTGGCAAACTTGAAGAAATATTTAGTTTCATATGTTATAATCAATATTTTAATTCTTTTTAATTGTCCAATGTTGGTAGTCCACAGTTAGTAGTCCACATTTAGTAATTCAATAATTCATATATATAATATTCGAATTAATTAATACGTATCGTGACCCATTGTATACATGTCTCAGACTCGATCACAACTCAAAGTATATATATTATTTTAGAATCAACCTCAGCCCTGTATAGCTAACTCGATCATTACCGCATATAGAGTGTCTATGGTTATTCCAAATAATATATATAGATGACGTCGATATGTATACGTGTCCCGATATTTAAATTGCGTAAAGTAAATACAGAAATTAAATGACGATAAATAAAATTGCGATAAATAAAATGTAATCAGTTAGCTAGGAACAGTTAGCTAGAAACGTTTAGCTTTTCTCATTGTTAATTTGTTTGTTTCTAACAAATTTTATTTTGTCCAATGTTTTCTTCATTATGCCACTTGTTGGATTCTGATAAGTCAAAATCCAAATATAAATTGAATGAAAATGATTATTCTGTGGTGAACGGATTCGTATATGTGTGGATGTAAGTAGGATAGTAAATGACCGTTGAATCAAATTCGAAGAATGTACAGTGTAACTTATTAATGTGAAATCTAAATATTCCTCGGGTATTACCTACCCGTTAAAATATTTTCACCATTAACATTTTGTACGAAAGAACTTTTAATTACAATCTTTATGAAAATATATATACATATATATTTTCTTCGAATGTAATCATGGATTTAATGAGGTAATATGATATTAATCTCATTTGCTTTTCGGGTTGAGGTAAAATAAGTAATCTCTAAAACTTTTAGAAACCACATATTCTTCGCAGAATATTTTTTCACTGAAGTTATGGATCAATACTTCATCGATTATTGTTGTTAGTACTCCATGGTATCTATGGTGCGTATGATGTTGATGTTCGTGGGACAGATTGTGATGTTGAGGTATGGGATGCGGATGATGCTGTTGGTGGTACTGTTGGTGCCAGTGATGTTGTTGAAGCTGGTACGTTTTGCACCATATTTTTCAATTTGATTACTCGAGCGTGAAGTTCGTTGACCTCTTCTATTATTCCGGGATGATTGTCGGTCGGAACGAGCGGATGAATAATGTTCAGAATTTGGGATATCATATAATTCTTGTGAAATATCCTGGCAATGAGGGTGAATATGGTGTTTCGAACAAGTTCGCCGGTAAGTGCTTCAGGTTCTTCACCAAGAGGTGAATTCGGTTGGTGGAAAGGATCGCCCTCTTCTCGTCTCCATTGATTAAGTCGATTACGAACCCATCCCAAATTCATCCAGAATTGATGATGGCTGATTGGTTGATTCATTCCGGTGATGCTGGTTTCAGAGCTTGAGTGAAACTCCATATCGGAATTCGAGGGACTTGAACTAGTTGCGAGTTCCATCTTGTACGGTCAGGTAAAGGGTTTTCGATATGAAATGATTCTCAGATATCGGATGGTATTCTAATTACATAGAATATCTAATACCTATATATAGTACAGAAGATCCCGTAAATTACGGAGGAATTTTCGAAAGCTGTCAGGCAAAGTTTACATTAACAGATGCGCTAAGATATGAATTAGCAGATACGCTAAAATATGAATTTTTTCTATACGCTATTCATGCAATCAATGCAGTAATATGTGTCTAGACTTTAAGAATGATAAGCAAATAATTTTTGACACGAAATGATAAGCAAAACTTTTGACATGCAGACACAGTAGAAGTTCAGACCCACTAATGCATCTAAACAACTATCAGTTAGACACACTAATGCAAGACCTGGTTCGCTAAGACCACCGCTCTGATACCAACTGAAAGGACCCGTTCATACCGATTATAAACGATTCACAAAAGTTGATTTCATTGCAAGGTATTTGACCTCTAAATGATACATTTTACAAACATTGCATTCGTTTTTAAAAGACAAACTTTCATCACATCGAAAGTTAACGGCATGCATACCATTTCATAATATCCAACTATAAATGACTTAATAATATTCTTGATGAACTCAACGACTCGAATGCAACGTCTTTTGAAATATGCCATGAATGACTCCAAGTAATATCTCTAAAATAAGCAGATGCACAACGGAAGATTTCTTTCATACCTGAGAATAAACATGCTTTCAAGTGTCAACTAAAAGGTTGGTGAGTTCATAAGTTTATCGTAAACAATAAAATTTATCATTTTGATAGACCACGAGATTTAAATACAGTACACCTATCTCGTGTGCTAAACCATTTTTCATAATGCTTGGCAGAGTAGGTTCGTATCCTTTTCTCCCCCGTAGGTTGTCTCGCGATTTTTAATAATCGTATACATATCTCGTGCACAAAACTAATACACATAACCTGTGTATAAAAATCATTCTCTCGATACATAACATTCACTTTGCTTTCATAGCTTGGCTTGGTAACCGAAATTAACATATAATGCGCATTAATAATATCCCTAAAAATAGAACATCTCGTCTGTATAATATATAAACTTCGAAGTACTAAACACCACGCCCACTAGCTCTTCCATCTAGTGAACATTCTGGGTGGGGTTGTTAAACCCGGTAGCTACCTTTAGGATTCGCGTGAATTAGGGCCATACCCGTTTTCTAATTCTTAGGTTACCAAGCAATAATAATCAGGGGAACTATTCACAACAATTAGTGGCAATTATAACGTCCAACTAATTTAATAATAATTCACAGAACTTCTGTCTGCATAATAATTCATTCGAGGAATGTTTTGCTTGTGTCTATCTCGTCAAACATTTATAAAAGCATCTCAGTCCAAAAATATAGATTTCAAAGGCATTTAATAAAGTAGTTGTAAAACAGTTATAAAGCAGCGCATGTATTCTCAGTCCCAAAAATGTAAAGAGTAAAAGGGAATCAAATGAACTCACCATACTGTATTTTGTAGTAAAAATACATGTGACGACATTGAACAAGTGTGGGGTTGGCCTTAGATTCACGAACCTATATCATTTGTATAAGTATTACAACATATTCTTGTAATCGAATAAGTATATATTTATATAAATAATTTAAATTATATCATTTTTATATTAATAATATTTATATGTCTCATATATTCTTTTTGTATATATATAAAAAATTTAATTTTGTTATCTTATAGTTATTAAATATATATATATATATATATATATATATATATATATATATATATATATATATATATATATATATATATACATATATTTTGTTTGTTAAAAACTATAATAATTATAATGATACTAAAATTATATTAATATTAGTAAAAATGATAATATTTATAATACTTAATATTATTAATAAAGGTAATAATGTTAATAATTATAGTAATGATAATGGTATTAATACCAATAACTGTAAAATTTTATTTTACTATTATTGATATTTATAATAATGATTTTAGTAATTATATAATAATAATACTCATGATAACATTAGTAATAATATTTATAATGATTTGATAATATTATTAATAATAATAACACTTAATGATAATGCTAATAATTTTCTTAATAATAATAATAATGATAAAAATGATAATATTAGTAATGATAATAATAATGATAATAATATTAATATTAATGATGATATCCTAATATTTATAATAATCTTAAATAATAATAATGTTAATGATAAAAGTAATAATAATAATGATAAAAATAATAATATTAATAATTACTACTACTTTAATTGTAACAATAATAATCATACTTATATATTAACAATTAACATCCTATATAATTAATCTTAACCATAATAACAATAGAATTAATCATTATATTAATAAAGATAATAATAATAATAAAAATAACAATACCTAATAATAATAATAATAATAAAAATAATAATAATAATAATAATAATAATAATAATAATAATAATAATAATAATAATAATAATAATAATAATAATAATAATAATAATAATAATAATAATAATAATATCAAATAATACCTTAGAAGCATTAAAAAGATATAAACTATCCTGGATGGGACTCGAACCCGCGACCTCCGGCTCACCCACAACACCCTCAATCCATTCCTCTACCTCCTATTTTCTGATTTATTACCCACATATAACTATATAACCCGTATTCGAAATATCATCATCTTCTTCAACCCAAATCGACAGGGACTAACTCACTTTCTAACCTCCATTATTATTTAATGTAGTATTAAAACAGAAACAACATATAAATATGATCTTTAATTTGGAAGACACGAAATAAATAATAAAAAAATAATGAGCGAATAACAGTAGTTGTATCCCCTTTTTTTAAAAAGAAAAAAATAAAATAAACTCAAACTTGAATCTTGAATTAAAGATCGTTTTAGTTCATACTTACAACATTAAAAAAGTTTAAAATCCTTCCTAGAAACTTCCTCAATCCTCAATTGAACTTGAAATAATAACAGGAAGTCAAATTTTGGGATGAACCGAATGTTTGACATTTTTAAATAAAACATTTGACTCAAAAATTTATATTCAATATGAAGAATTAGATCGTGAAACTTTGCAGGTAGCTTGAGTAGAAGATTTAAAACACAAATGCATTTATAGTTTTTGAAATTCGATTCCAAATTGAGCTGTTAATAAAAGTAGACACGAATAGGGACATAGTTTTTATTTTCTTGAGTTTTAGATTTTCCCTTTTTTGAATGGCAGTGAGATAACGTATATAATGTTATAGAGTACATGATTTAACAGTTGTATTGGATCCTAATTGATTTATGAAGTTGACTGGTAACATGAATCAGACATTATAGTCACGAATTTCTAAAATCAGACAATAAAATAAGAAAAAGAAATAACAAGTGGAATTCGATTCTTTGTTTGTTTTAGTAACCTGATTTCGACACTTATAAAGATTAGAGACAGGAAAAATAAATTTTGTACAAATTGATAGCTACTTGTAACTGAATGGTACGAATTTTGTTTGATATATATAGTTTATATATATATATAATAAATACTAATAATTAATAAATCTATCATTAATAATAATAATTATATTAATAATAATAAATAATAGTGATACTAATAATCATAAACTTTATAATAATTATATTATTACTGATAATAATAATATATTGTATTGATTTATAATAATAATAACTATAATAATAATGATATTAATAATAATAATAATAATAATATAGATAAATAATAATAATTAATCATTAATAATAACTAAAATTGTAATCTTACTACTAATTATGATATAAATAATGATAACAATAATAATAATAATAATAATAATACTAATAATAATAATAATAATAATAATAATAATAATAATAATAATATAACAATTCAATTGTATCAAATTTCATATTTATGTATTTTACATAATAATAATGATAACACTGATATTAATATTAAACATTTATTCTAATAATAGTAATAAAGATAATAATAATAATGATATTAGTAAAGGTAACAAATTAAATGCATTAAATTTCATATCTATATATTATCTATAATAATATAACTAATACTGATATTAATTATTAATAATAATAATGAAAGTAATAATAATATTACTATAATAACTATATTTTAACTTGTTAATAATATATTATTAATTATGTAATATTTAATGATCATATTATATAATAACTTTTATTGATTATTTATTATTTATAAATTATATATATATTATAAATTATACATAGAAATCATATATATTTATATATATAGATTCATTTTAAACTGCACTTAATTATTTTGTATCTTATTTTACATATATAATTCTAATATTTAAATAATATTTTATACATTTCAAATTATTATATATACTTACACTTATATATATATATATATATATATATATATATATATATATATATATATATATATATATATATATATATATATATATATATATATATATATATATATATATATACACTTTTATTTACAAGTCATTGTTCGCGAATCGTCGGGAATAGTCAAAGGGTAATTGATTACATGAACATAATTTTCGAGACTCAACATTATAGACTTTGCTTATCGTGTCGAAATCATATACGAATAAAGTTTAAATTTGGTCGGAAATTTCCGGTCGTCACAATGTTGGTGTGTGCTCGATTTGAAACAGGAAAAACGTAAGTAGCAGCAGGATTGCAGTGTTTGATGGTGGTATTTAATGGTGGTCGATGGTTAAGGGTGAAAGTGAAGGATAGTGGCGGGTGTAGTGGTGGAGAGGTGGTTGTTCATGGGTTTCAATTTTAGTTCCTTGATGGGGTTAATTAAACAAGAACAAGTTGGTGTGTTCGATTGTGATTACAACAGAAAAAAAATAAACGAGCAGGTGGTTTCTTGATGGTGGCAGTTGGTTTGAGGGTGAAGAACAGGGTGTAAGGTTTGATCAAAGAGAATAGAAAATGATGGATTTGAGTTTAATTCATTGAGCATGTGTTAATGTATGTGTTATATAACTATATAATACATAGATGATGAATCAAATAAAAACAGTAGATTATGATGTGTTTGCTTTCTATAACAATAAGAGAGGACAAGTTGGGTTGGGGGTGGGGTTATGGTAAAACAAAGAAACAAAAGAATTAAAGTAAGAAATAGTACATGATTGATTAATTCAAATTCACGGATTAATTGACTGTTACTCTACCGACACTATAACGCGGACTGCATTTCGTGCTCCAGTGTTAATCAGTCAAGGATAAATTAATTCAGAAAACATTAACTGATTGAAACCTCATCAAAAAGGTTCGTCTAATATTTATTTTTAGTTCCAAGTAATATGTACGGAGTATTAAAATTTAAATTAAAAAGGTAAAAATATTTTTGTCAGACCTATAATCTTCGTAATCAATTTACATTTCAACTTTTATTTTAAATCTTCATAAACTCGTTTTAGATCTATATGAACACTAACTAAATGACAACCGAGTATTACAATCGTTTACTATTTAAGCTCGAAATCATTTATTTTCAATATACTATATGTATATGCAAATACATTTTAATATCAGGTTTTATTATATAAGTAAATATATATTTTCAAATAAATAAATTTAATATTTTATATTTTATATTTACGATTAATATTCATGTATATATATATATATATATATATATATATATATATATATATATATATATATATATATATATATATATATATATATATATATATATATATATATATATATATATGATGTGGTAGCGTGGGGGTACGAAATAGTATTAAATTTTACAACGAAAATACTATTAAATACGATACAATTTTACACAAGATATTTATTTATTTATAGAATGGATATACTTAAACCTTGCTACAACACTTATAGGCAGTGTACCTAATCGTACAGTAGTGTAGTTTTTAGTAAGTCCGGTTCGTTCCACAGGGAATCTTTTTTAAACGAAGCTCAACGCTATATTAGTTTACTTTTATAAAAATACAAATATATATATAAGTAATATTATTATTATAAAGGGGGGTTTTTACCGTTTAATGACCGGTTTGTCGATTTTAAAACTTTAGTCGCAGTTAAAACCAAATGTAAAATATTAAAAATAAATACAAGACTTAAATTAAAGCATGAAGTAAATAACGATAAATGAAATTACGAATAATAAAAGTGCGATAAAATAAACTTGCGATAATTAAAAAGTACGATAATTAAAAGTGCGATTAAATACAATAATAATAAAAATGCGATAATTAGAAGTGCAATTAAATATAAAATAAAGGAAATTAAATATGAAATAAAAGAATTATGCTTATTTAAACTTCCGTAATCATGATGTTTGACGTGTTGATTTTAGTTTTATGCCCATGGGTTAATTGTCCTTTGTCCTGGATTATTTAATATGTCCGTCTGGTTTTTGTCCATAACAGTCCATCAGTCATAAATATAAAGTGCGAGTGTCCTCGTCAAATTATCCTTATACCCGAAGTTAAATATTCCAACTAATTGGGGATTTAAACTGTAACAAGATTTTAATACTTTGTTTAATAATTACACCAGGATGTCGACTGAGTGTAACCCAAGGTTTTAATATTTTGTTATCAATTATACCAAGTGTCCTTTGTACATAATTTCACCCTTGTTTTAATTATTCTAGTGGCTATTAATCCATTCCCGTGTCCGGTTAAATGAACGATTATTCGTACATATAAATACCCCGCCCATCGTGTCCGATTGAGTGTATATGGTAATTTATAGGGACGCCCAATTGTAAATCTTTATAGTAACATTAACAAACTATCATTTAGTTAAACAAATATAAAGCCCATTAATAACCCATAGTCTAATTTCCACAAGTGTCGTTCTTTTGTCCAAACCCCAATTATGGTACAAAGCCCAATTACCCAATTTTAGTAATTAGCCCAACATCATGATTACTTCGGATTAAATAAGCATAATAATAACTTAGCTACGAGACATTAATGTAAAAAGGTTGAACATAACTTACAATGATTAAAAATAGCGTAGCGTTACACGGACAGAATTTCGACTTACACCCTTACAATATTCGCTAACATACCTTTATTATTAGAATTATAATTAAAATTAAAATATAAATTATAAATATATATATATATATATTTTACGTATGAGAAGAAGAAGAAAAAGATGATTATTTGCGATCAGATTTCGGTTGGCTTTATAGGCAGTTTTTCATTTTGGGGCTCCGCGACTCGCGGCCAATTTTGCCTTCAAACTCCGCGAGTCGCGGAGATTACTTTTACAGCTCAGAGGAGTTTGACTCTTTGTTTACCGACGGTTTAAATATAAATATAATATATTAAATAATTATAAGAATTATTTAAATATTATATTATATTTATGTGCATAGTTGACTTGTAATTTTTAGTCCGTTGCGTTGAGCGTTGAGAGTTGACTCATGTCCCGGTTCCGGATTTTCGAACGTCCTTGCGTACAATTTAATATCTTGTACTTTGCGTTTTGAATCTTGTACTTTTGTAATTTCGAGACGTTTCTTATCAATAATTGGAACCTCTTTGATTGTCTTTTGTACTTTTGAGCTTTTTGGTCGTTTGCGTCTTCAGTTCGTCGAATCTGTCTTTTGTCTTCACCTTTTATTATTTAAACGAATATCACTTGTAAATAGAACAATTGCAACTAAAAGCTTGTCTTTCTTGAGGAATAATGCTATGAAATATATGTTCGTTTTTAGCATTATCAAATATTCCCACACTTGAGCGTTGCTTGTCCTCAAGCAATATTGTCTTGAAATACTAGAATCACTTCTTTATTCGTCACACTTTGTACATCAGTGATTTCTATACGACGGTATAAACAATGGTAGTAACGATATGGTTTACAGTCCCACATGACTATAAAAATTTAGATCCATTAAGGAAATTGGATCTTTATGAAAACATTTGATCTTTTGAAAATTAAATCTAGTTTTTACCCTAGATAAGTTTTCCGGAATAACCCTTTACCGGTGTTTGCAAAATATTTTTGTGGGTTGGGTGGGTTTCAGATTTGAAAATTTTAGCTCAAAACTTGCGGTTTTGTGTCACCCACTTGCTAACCTTGTATTTGGAAAGCAACACGTCCAGTTCACTTGTCCCGTATATTACCTTTCGGTAAACTACCGTCCGGTTGTAAAGGAAAGCGTTGAACAAGCAACTGTTAAGGCAATGTCCCCTGACATGCTTTTAATTATGGTCTATAACGTGTCGGACGCAATTACTATCCTTTGTAGGAGCAATAGTAAAGCTCACCCTTATGATTTTTCGGTATGGCACAAGGTCCTGTCTTTGACCACTATGCAACCACCGTTCTTACGGTTGACACCCGATTTAGTTCAGGTGACCTAATGAATTCCAGGTGAATTCCTAGGATTTTACGTTCAATGGTAATGAACGCATTGAAAATAGGGTTTTCAGAAAACAAATCGGTTTGTAATTTTGATCAAAATATTTTCTCGTTCAAGCTCGAGTTTAGATATCATTGAATTCCATGAGTTTGTAATTCTCAATCTTTAAGGTCAATCTCAAGGATTAAGTAATATCAGTCTTAAAAGCTGATTTTTAATCTTTAAGGAGATTATCCTTTCTGGGGATCTGATTTATTAGTCTTATCCAGCTAATTTGCATGGTGCCCCCCCATTTTACGAGATAAATCCTTCTCATGGTTAGGATAAATCTGACCACTTGGCGACCCTGTTTAATGCTGAGGTCCGTGGATTTCCTGCTGATTTTAGTGATGACTTTTCTGGATTTTTCGTCAACCTACAGCTGGCCTGGACGACAACTTCATG
Source organism: Rutidosis leptorrhynchoides (assembly GCF_046630445.1). Classification (NCBI taxonomy): domain Eukaryota; kingdom Viridiplantae; phylum Streptophyta; class Magnoliopsida; order Asterales; family Asteraceae; genus Rutidosis; species Rutidosis leptorrhynchoides. The sequence goes on along the minus strand of NC_092340.1, from coordinate 77,359,235 downwards.
ACCTAGATCAAGAAGCGCGTTTCTTTTTCGGAAGACTTTACTTCCTTTTAATGATGGAATTGATTCATCGTGTAGATCCATCTTTTCTTTTCTTTCATTTGGTAAAACAGTTTAGTTTAGTCCAAAGCAAAAGTATTTTCAGTTATTTGTTACAGATATATGTGACATATGTTTAAGATAACTTTGTAAATTTTCCCACACTTGGCTTTTATTTTCCTTTTTATCGTCCTCTATTCCATTTTAAATGAATTTTAACATTTTGGTTTGTTTCTCAATTTATGTCCTTTTTGAGGTAACAATAATTTCGGTGTTAAAACCTAGTTTTATCGTTCATAAATATATATAAACATGAATTTGAGTTCATTTAGTTGAAAATTTTTAAAATTTTTACTAGAATTGGGTAGTCAGTATATAAGACTAGGGCTGTTCTTTATTATCAGAGAGCACTAGATTCTAATACAACTACTGCTTTACTAGTATTTTTAATGGTAACCAAGTGTATAAAGTAAAAAATTTTAAAATCCGAAAGAATTTAACCCCTTCCCACACTTAAGATCTTGCAATGCCCTCATTTGCAAGAAATCAGGAATAATTTAAATTATTGAGGGTGATTTGTGTGAAAATGATTAAATTTTTACCAAAGTTTCCAAATATATTGGCGTTTGTTTGCTGAATGATAAATGGTGCACATCATTTGTTCATTCCGTCTTGTTGTTATTTCACATATATTTTGCATCTTGTCGTCAAAATTAGTTGCTTTTGCTGAACTTAATGCCAGTCTTTGAAAATGCGTTGTTTTACCCTGTTGTGTACATTAGATAAACTGCAAACATATATACATATTTTTGAAGTTTGGTATATTACCCCACATTCAAAAATTATTAAAATCTAAGAATAAAAGTTAGATAATTATAAAAATGATTACAATATTAACAAAAACATTAAACGTATCAATAATTACAAATTACAAAAAAAATAAAACTAAGTATACTAGGGATGATACTAGTACCAATAGGGGTTCCAGGCATAACCATAGGTGCTATAGAATGCTTCGGCAGGGTTATACGTAGGATATGGTGGCTGCAACTCTATAGACCAGGGAGGGAAGATGGGTTTCGGTGTAGGAATATAGTTTCTACCTATATGTTGGCAATGAGCTATGATTTGGTTCTGATGAACTTGCCAATCTTCAAATGCTCTCTGTCTAGCATTTTCGTATTCCTGAGAAGCTATAAACCTTTGCATTTCTTGCATCTCATTCCCCCCTCCTACATTACCTTGCTGTTGGTTTCTCTCCACCTGTGGATGTCTACCATGGTATTGTACTGCGGCGTTATTTCGCCTCTTCAAAACTTTCGCACCATGGTATACATTTAAACCTATAGTATCGCGGGGTTCTGGTTCTTCTAATAATAATCCCCCCCGACTTATATCCACACCGAGATATTCACCAATCAAAGTAATAAAAATACCACCTCCTATTATGCTATGCGGTCGCATCCCCCGAACCATAGCTGATAAATAATAACCCACACAATACGGTATACTTACAGCGCTTTGTGGGTCTCGAATACACATATGGTAAAACAAATCCTGTTCATTTACTTTTTCCTTGTTCTTACCCCTTTGTGTAATCGAATTAGCTAAAAACCTATGAATCACTCTTAATTCGGCTCTATCTATATCCAAATAAGAGTAATTTCCCCCTTTGAAACGGTGATGGCTTGTCATTTGACTCCACACACCGTGTGTATCAAAATTTTCATCTATCTTTCTACCGTTTAGTATCAACCCTCTACAATCGGCAGATGCTAACTCCTCAGGCGTATATATACGTAAAGCCTGAGCCATGTCCAGTAAAGACATGTGGCGCATCGAACCGCCTAACAAAAATCTAATAAAAGAACGATCGGTTAAACTAGCTACCCGATCATTCAACTCTATACTACATAACAATTCTTCACACCATACTTTATATACAGGTCTACGCATGGTGAATAAACGTACCCAGTCATTAAAAGTAGAATTACCATACCTCTGTACAAGTAATTCCCTAATTGGTTCGGCCAATTCTACAGCTTCTAAGGGTCCCCATTCTATGACCCACGGTACCTCAACAACCTTAGAATGAAGAGTATGCAAACCCCTTTGATATTTTGGATAATCTATCCAAAGTCTGTCAAATCTCAGGTTCGGGTGCAACTCTTCCAAGTGCATATCAGAAAAGGTCATGACTGGATGAGGTATATCCTGCTTGTAGTAGTTATCCACCTCCTGTTGTTCCGCATTCTCAGCAGGAGCATTGCGGGCTTGGGATGAAGATTCACCCCTTTCAGTCTGCAAAACACATCAAACACAAATTTTGTGCATCCAAATATGCATTAGTGTCAGCAAAATCATCAATCAAAATAATTATAATGACATTATCAATTTATATCAAACTTAAGCTCATTTTCATATTTTCATCAAATCTACACTTTTTCAAATAAGCATGTACGAAAATGTTCGCCAAGTTCATAAGCATTCAACTCAAATAACATGTCAAAATAATCATTACTAGCAATTAAACAAGTCTCAAATGACATTATCTTTCAAAAATCAAGTTCATGAATTTTAGACTTGAAAAAGTCCACTTTAATTCTCAAAATCATGTTTAGGCTCAAAGTTTGGATCATTTAACTACCTAGACATGTTACACTACTCAATTTAGCAACAATTCATGACAAAAATCGGCCATAACCTGTTTATATCAAAAACCCCCAAATTTGCTCAAGAACATAAACCCTATATTACTCAATATTTGAAGTTTAAGGCTTCTAATCATGTTAAACAGCATCAATCTAGGTTATACAAGCATAATACATAAACAATTTAATCATAATTACACTAAAAAGCATCAAAATCAAATTGGGGAAAAAATTGCTCAAGAACACCAAATTTTGGATTAAATGGTGTTTAGGTGTAGAAATTTACCGTTTTTCTTGAGTAATTCCTAGATAGCATCCTTCTAAACATGATTTTAGTAAAAAATTTGGTGATTAACGGTTAAAAATTGTGAATTTTGGGGTGTTTTTGGGTGGTTTTTCGGAGTCTTTTTTCGCTGTGTTTTTCGGTTTTGAGGTTGTGGACTGATCAGTTTGGGTGTTTATATTTTTTTTCTGATTTTTCGACCCCTCCGCGAGTCGCGGAGATTAAAGCTCCAAACTCCGCGAGTCGCGGAGTTTGGTATTTTTTTTTTTTTTTTTAATAATCTTCAACTTATAAAACAATTAAGTAAATAATTTTTAAAATTTTGTTTTCCTTATTATTGAGGACGATGTCGTTTCGGATCGATGTCCTAGTCTGTCCCTCGACAAAATTTTAAAATTTGTCTTTTTGTAGCGATTGTTTTTAAAAGCTAAGATTTTTGGTTTTTTTTTTATAATGTTTTTGGCATACTTTAATTCAATAAGATTAAAAATAATGATAATAAAAGTTCTCGTCCCTCCCTCGGGTAAAGCAATTTCGGTTCAAAGACCTAGTCTTCAACTTACGACGAATTTTAAAAATCATTTTTTTAACTTAATGAGATAAAGTAAATTTTTGTTTTTAAATTCACACAACTTAAATATAAAATTCAAAATTAATATTAAAAATTCACACCAAACTTAAAATTTGAAATGCATAAAATTAAAAATTCATATTTTTTAAAAATTAAAAATTCACACCAAACTTAAATTTAAAATTTATAAATTCATACCAAACTTATATTAATTTTTCAAATATTTACAACTTTAAATATATTGTTTTTACAAAGTTTACAATATTAATTTAAGATTTAAATATTAATTTTAAAAATATGATAAAAATAAAATTAAAAATCTTTTTGGCTTTTTATCCTACTTTAATCAATCAAATATTATCAAAAATATGCGCCCCTCTTTTTGTTAAAGTAATTTCGGTTCCAAGACCTAATTTAACTCATGACGAATTTTTGAAATATTTTGTGTTGATTGATTAAAGATATTTATACCTTAAGAATAAACGTTAAATTTCGCAGTGATGTAATAAATTTTTGAATGATATCAATAATTTCGGTCGCCAAACCTAATTTTATTCAATACCAATTTAATACTTTTTAGCGAACAAATTAGCGTTTATTATCAAAAGGTTAAAAATAAAAACTGTACAGACATACCTGTGAAATACATTTCTTAGTTATATGATCTATCCCATTCATAAGATAGTCGGTTTAATTGGTTTTCCATGGCTACATAGGCGTAACCTCGAGCATTCAGTGTCTTTTCTTCTAAACATATGAACGGTCCGTCTCTGCATAAAGTAACAAATTCGGTATTTGAATAGGTTTGATTATTTGAACATTTACCTCCATGTGACCATTTTCCGCATTTGTGACATCTTTCTAGGTGTCGTGCTCTTCTTTTTGCTGCGGATTTTGATTTTCCTTTACCAAATTGTAACTTATTATCTTCGCATCTGGATTCTTTTCTAACTCCGTCCATTCTTTCTCTGATTACTGATACTAATTCACTCGGTAGTATGTCATTATTACGTTTAGTGATCAAAGCGTGTAGCATTAGACCATGGTTTAGTTCACAGGCAGTCTTCATTTCGTAAAAACCTAAAAAAAATAAAAATTCAGAATGGGGGGAGAAGACTAGTTCTTTAGGGTCTGCTAGGGAAAGACCATTCGGGTTCCATTTTCGAGAACTACACGAAAACAGACAATCTAACTCTAACAGAAATACATATTATCCTTTAAAGACTTGATTCTCCCCACACTTAGTTAGCTGTGGTGTCGAAATTGTGATTAACTTCGTTGTCGACTTCCATCGGACCATGTATGTAATGTTTAACTCTGTGACCATTAACTTTAAATTCAATCCCATTTGAATTTATTAATTCTATCGTTCCGTATGGGAAAACTCTTTTGACTATGAATGGTCCAGACCATCTTGATTTCAATTTTCCAGGAAATAGCTTGAATCGTGAATTGAAAAGAAGAACTCTGTCTCCTTCTTTAAATTCTTTTGAACTTCTGATTCTTTTATCATGCCATTTCTTCGTTCTTTCTTTATAGATTAACGAATTATCGTATGCTTCATGTCTTAATTCTTCTAATTCGTTTAGTTGACTTAATCGTAGACGTCCGGCTTCATGTAAATCAAGATTACATGTCTTCAAAGCCCAAAATGCTTTGTGTTCAATTTCTACCAGAAGATGACATGCTTTTCCATAAACAAGTCTAAAAGGTGTGGTTCCAATTGGAGTTTTGTAGGCTGTTCTAAAAGCCCAGAGTGCATCCTCCAATTTAATGGACCATTCCTTCGGATTTGATCCTACGGTTTTCTCTAGAATACGTTTTAAAGCTCTGTTGGTATTTTCAACTTGTCCACTTGTTTGTGGATGATATGCGGTGGAGATTTTATGAGTTACTCCATATCTTTTAAGAACTTTCTCAAGTTGATTATTACAGAAATGAGTACCCCGATCACTTATTAAAGCTTTCGGTGTTCCAAACCTTGCAAAAAGACGTTTTAAAAAGTTGACTACAACTCGTGCATCGTTAGTTGGGAGAGCTTGTGCTTCCGCCCATTTAGATACATAATCAATGGCTACGAGTATATATAGATTATTATGAGATTTTGGAAATGGACCCATAAAGTCAATACCCCAAATGTCAAATACTTCACATACTTGGATGACATTTTGTGGCATTTCATCACGTTGACTTATTTTTCCGGCCCTTTGACATGCATCACAGGATTTGCAAAGAAGGTGTGCGTCTTTGTAAATTGTAGGCCAATAGAATCCAGCTTCATAAACTTTTCTTGCTGTTAGTTGAGGCCCATAATGCCCTCCTGTTGGTCCTGTGTGACAATGGTTTAATATTTTACTAGCTTCATCTCCAAATACACATCGGCATATTATTCCATCGGGACAACTTTTAAACAGATGTGGATCTTCCCAGAAATAGTGTTTTATATCACTGAAGAATTTCTTTCGTCTTTGGTATGATAATCCTTTTTCAAGGAATCCACATACTAAGTAGTTTGCATAGTCTGCAAACCATGGGATTTCATTATAATCTATCTTCAATAGATATTCATCAGGAAAGTTGTCTTGTATGGCTGATTCATTTAGAACTTCTAATTCAGGATTTTCAAGACGAGAAAGATGATCAGCGGCGAGATTTTCTGCTCCTCTGTTATCTCGGATTTCAATATCAAACTCTTGTAAGAGTAAGATCCAATGGATTAATCTTGGTTTAGCATCTTGTTTTGAAAATAAGTATCTAAGAGCAGAATGGTCGGTATAGACCACCGTTTTTGCTAGAACGAGATATGATCGAAATTTGTCAAAAGCAAAGACAATAGCAAGGAGTTCTTTTTTCAGTAGTTGTATAGTTCGTTTGTGCTCCTTGTAACGTCTTACTAGCATAATATATAGGTTGAAATCGTTTTTCAATCCTTTGTCCTAAAACGGCTCCCATTGCAAAATCACTTGCATCGCACATTAGTTCAAATGGTAGATTCCAATTTGGTGTTATCATGATCGGTGCATTAGTGAGTTTCTCTTTAAGAATATTAAAAGATTTGATACACTCATCTGAAAAGATGAATGGAGCATCCTTTTCTAGGAGTTTATTCATAGGAGTGGCAATTTTAGAAAAATCTTTTATGAAACGTCGGTAAAAACTGGCATGCCCTAGAAAACTCCTAATTCCTCTAACATTGGTGGGATGTGGAAGTTTAGCAATTACATCTACTTTAGCTCTATCCACTTCAATTCCTTCTTTTAAAATTTTATGTCCAAGAACGATGCCTTCTTTAACCATGAAATGGCATTTCTCCCAATTAAGTACTACATTTGATTGTTCGCATCTAAGAAGCATTCGTTCAAGATTAGCTAGACATGATTCAAATGTATCACCGAAGACTGAAAAGTCATCCATGAAAACTTCCATGCATTCTTCTATCATGTCGTGAAAAATCGCCATCATGCACCTTTGAAAGGTTGCAGGGGCGTTGCAAAGTCCAAATGGCATGCGTTTGTAAGCAAAAGTACCATAAGGGCACGTGAATGTGGTTTTCTCTTGATCCTCGGGTGCTATTGGAATTTAAAAATATCCGGAAAATCCATCTAGAAAACAATAGTAACTATTTCCGGCTAATCTTTCCAACATTTGATCTATGAAAGGTAAGGGAAAGTGATCTTTTTTGGTGGCGTCATTTAATTTTCTATAATCAATACACACACGCCATCCTGTTACAGTCCTAGTAGGAATAAGCTCATTTTTCTCATTTGTAATGACAGTCATGCCACCCTTCTTAGGCACGCATTGAACTGGGCTTACCCATGGACTATCAGAGATTGGATAAATTAAACCTGCATCTAGCAGTTTAATAATCTCTTTCTTAACTACATCTTGCATATTAGGATTTAGTCTTCGTTGGCGTTGCACATACGTTTTATGACCTTCTTCCATAAGGATTTTATGTGTGCAATACGAAGGACTTATTCCTTTAATATCATGAATCTTCCATGCAATGGCTGGTTTATGAGCTTTCAACACAGAAATGAGTTGTGATTTCTCATTTTCAGTAAGAGAAGACGATATTATTACAGGTAATTCAGATTCACCATGTAAATAAGCATATTCCAAATGGTTTGGAAGTGGCTTTAACTCTAATTTCGAAGGTTCTTCTATCGATGATTTGTATCGATATCTGTCTTCTTCTTTTAGCATTTGAATTTCTTCTGTTGTTGGTTCATATCCATTAGCTATAAGTGTAGCTAACATTTCAGCTTCATCAATTGGTTCATTACCTTCTCCTAAAGAACATTCTCCCGTTCCTTGTAATTCTGGAAATTCTTCTAATAATTCTGCATGTGCATCTATAGTTTGAATATAATAACATGTATCATCTGCAGATTGTGGTTGTTGCATTGCTCTATCAACTGAAAAGGTAACACTCTCATCCTCTATACTTAGGGTCAGTTTCTTACCGAACACGTCTATCATTGCTTTAGCCGTGTTTAAGAATGGTCTTCCTAATATGAGAGGAACTTGAGAATCTTCTTCCATGTCCAAAACAACAAAATCTACTGGAAATACTAAATTACCAACTTTAACTAGCATGTTCTCCATTATCCCTCTAGGATATTTTATTGATCTATCGGCTAGTTGTATGCTTATTCTGGTTGGTTTCAATTCTCCAAGGTCTAGTTTAGCGTATAGTGAATACGGCATTAGATTTATACTAGCACCTAAGTCTGCCAATGCTTCTATTGAACTAAGACTACCCAGAAAACATGGAATTGTGAAACTTCCTGGATCAGATAGTTTTTCTGGTATCTTATTCAACAGCACTGCTGAACAATTAGCATTCATAGTAACAGCCGAGAGTTCTTCCATTTTCTTTCTATTTGAGATTAGATCTTTCAAGAATTTAGCATATCTAGGCATTCCTGAAATCACATCAATGAAAGGAAGATTTACATTTATCTGTTTAAACATATCCAAGAATTTGGATTGCTCGGCTTCAAGTTTTTCTTTCTTCATTTTACTCGGGTAAGGAAGTGGTGGTTAGTATGGTTTAACATAAGGTTTAGCCTTAGCTGTGTTATCTTCATTAATCTTTTCAACTACCGGTTCTTTTTCCTTATCTTGATCAGGTTGTGGTTCTTGTGGAGTAGGAATAGCTTCATCAGAAGTTACAGGTATTTCAGGTGGTTTAAGTGTTGTACCACTTCTTGTGGTAATGGCTTTAGCTGTTTCATTCCGGGGGTTAGCGTTTGTATCACTAGGTAGACTTCCCGGTTTTCTTTCACCTATTAACCTTGCTAGGTTACTTACTTCTTGTTCCAGATTTTGAATAGAAGCTTGTTGATTTCTAAATGCTTGAGCATTTTGTTCATTGGTTTGTTTCTGAGATGTGAAAAACTGTGTTTGAGTTTCAACTAGCTTTGTCATCATATCTTCTAAATTCGGCTTTTTATCATCGGTTTGTTGTGGTGGTTTGTTTTGAAAATTTGGTTTTTGCTGATTTTAATTATTATTGGATACTTGTTGATTGCTAGGACCTTGTTGGTTGTTGTATGGAATATTTCGGTTATAATTCTGGTTTTGATTGTAAATCGGTCTTGGCGGTTGATAATTATTCTGATAATTATTTCCAGGCCTTTGGTTTATGTATGAAATATTCTCTCTTTGTTCCATTGTTAATTCAATACTGAGACAATCTTTTGTCAAATGTGGTCCTCCACACTGCTCACAACTAATTCGTATTGAGTGAATATCCTTAGTCATCTTTTCCATTCGTCTCTCCACAGCATCTATCTTTGCGGAAATGGAATCTAAGTCATGGCTAGAATCGGCTCTAGCTGCTTCAGATGATCTAATGATATCTTTTTCTTGGTGCCACTCATGTGAGTGGGAAGCAGTGTTATCAATAATTTTGTAAGCATCAGTTTCGGTTTTCTTCATAATAGAACCACCAGCTGCTATATCTATGTCTTTCCTTATAGTGATGTCGCATCTTTGGTAGAATATTTGTACTATTTGACAGGTGTCTAAACCATGTTGCGGACATCCTCTTAACAACTTTCCATATCTTGTCCATGCCTCATATAGAGTTTCATTCGGCTTCTGTGTAAACGTAACAATTTCTGCTTGAAGTCTTACGGCCTTAGATGCAGGAAAGAATTGTTTAAGAAAATTTTCAACTAAAACATCCCATGTATCAATTGCCCCTTCAGGTAACGATTCTAACCAATCTTTGGCTTCTCCCTTTAAAGTCCAGGGAAATAACATGAGATATATCTGTTCATCCTCAACTTCTCGGATTTTAAATAGTGTGCATATCCTATTAAAGGTACGTAGATGTTCAGTTGGATCTTCCTTCGGCGCACCACTAAATTGGCATTGATTAGTCACCATGTGTAGAATTTGTCCTTTGATTTCATAATCTGGCGCATTAATGTCTGGATGAGTAATTGCGTGACCTTGGCCAGTGCGTTTAGCTCTCATTCGGTCTTCCATACTTAAAGGTTCCAGATTCTCCATAATTGAATTTGTTGAATCGGTGTCACTAGATGATTCTGATTTAATGGTTCGTTCCTCAACAATCTCTGTTTGAATGATTGGTGGTTCCGGAGGAAAGTTTAGTGGTTCAGGATCTACGAACCGTTCCTGAATATTCTCCGGATTCTCAATTGTGAGGTCGGGTTCAAAAAATGGATTATCGGAAATTTGAACTGAAGTACTTGGTCGACTGGATGACGATTCTAAAGAAAAATCAACGGCGGTTATATTTGCTAAATGTCTTGATCTAGTTACAGGTGGTGAACGTACAAAAGGTGGTGAACGTCTTGCTCGGTGCATTCACTGAATATCCTATTAGTTTTAAAAAGGAAGAAAAATTATAATAAGTTATCCAATCAATAGACTTTTCTGATTTTGCCCACGTTTCGAATAGCCAACAGATGCAGCAGAGGGGCAGGATTCGTTTAGTCTCAATATAATTGAGGACTGTTTGGCTCCAATAACCCGGTCCACGTACAAATCCAACTATTACTACGAACCAGAAAATTTTGATGTCTATTAATTTAACCACTTAAAATAAATTTTCGTAATTTTAAGAAATTTAGATAAGAAGTAGAATAAAAATCTATGTCCTAAAACTAGAATAGCGAGAAATAAGAAAGAAAAAGAGTTCGTCGGAAAAAGGTTGAAAAAGAAAAAAAATTGGTTGAAAAATAAAAGGTGACGGGAAAATAAAAGAAACTTATAAAAACTTAAAAATACTTGACTAACCTAACCTTATTACTACAACTAACTTAAAATTATAATCGCAAATTGAAATTACTAATTGGAATGATAATTGATACATAGGTAAAAAGTCGTCTAAAAATATTAAAGCTTACAAGAAAAACTAAATCCCAAATGGAAATAACTTAAAAAGAAACTAAAACTTAAAAAGGCGTCGCAAAATTCTAAAGCACCTAAATCTTAGTCTAAAGAAAAAGTACTTAAGGAATTCTACGGCAAAGCCTAAAAATCTAGGAGTAAAAATAACTATAGCAAAAACTAAGTTTAAAACTAAATATGAGCTAAAAATACAAAAGTTACGCTAAAACGATTAAAAAGGGACAAAATATACAAAAAGTTGTAAAAATTACAATTTTTATAAAAATATTATTTTTATATTAATAATTTATTAAACTATTAATTTTACAATTTAATTAAACTTAATTTAACTAAAATATAAATTAAATAAAACTTAAATTAAAAATAAACTTAATTATAATAATAATAATAATTAGGGTTAATAATAATAATAATAATTAATAATCCGTAATAAATACAGAATTAGGGTTTTGTCGCCTGTCAGAAAATCTCCGCGAGTCGCGGTAATCAATGCAGCAAACCCCGCGAGTCGCGGGGTTCAGAAATTCAGATCTGAAACAGTTTAAAATTTACGCGTTTTTTTTTTCTGTTTTTTATATTTTCTGTTTATATTATATTATTAAAATATTTATGTAATCTAAATAAAACTTATCTTTAATAACTAAGATAAAAATAAAATACTTTATAACAATAAAAAAAAATTAGATTTATATATATATTTTTTTTTCTTTTTTTTTCGGTTTTTTATATTTATAAAATATATTTATAAAATAAATTAAATAAAACTCATATTTTTACAAAATAAAACTTATATTTATCAAACTCCTAAAAATACATAAATTTTTGTTTTTCTTTTTATATTTTCGAATAATTAAAACGTATTTTTACAAAAACGAATTTTAATAAAAGTTAACTAAAAATCTCTTCTTTTTTTTTTTATTAGCGTTGCGCTTCCGGCTTTTAAGAGAATTCCCCGGCAGCGGCGCCAAAAATACTTGATGTGGTAGCGTGGGGGTACGAAATAGTATTAAATTTTACAACGAAAATACTATTAAATACGATACAATTTTACACAAGATATTTATTTATTTATAGAATGGATATACTTAAAGCTTGCTACAACACTTATAGGCAGTGTACCTAATCGTACAGTAGTGTAGTTTTTAGTAATTCCGGTTCGTTCCACAGGGAATCTTTTTTAAACAAAGCTCAACGCTATATTAGTTTACTTTTATAAAAATACAAATATATATATATGTAATATTATTATTATAAAGGGGGGTTTTTACCGTTTAATGACCGGTTTGTCGATTTTAAAACTTTAGTCGCAGTTAAAACCAAATGTAAAATATTAAAAATAAATACAAGACTTAAATTAAAGCATGAAGTAAATAACGATAAATGAAATTACGAATAATAAAAGTGCGATAAAATAAACTTGCGATAATTAAAAAGTACGATAATTAAAAGTGCGATTAAATACAATAATAATAAAAATGCGATAATTAGAAGTGCAATTAAATATAAAATAAAGGAAATTAAATATGAAATAAAAGAATTATGCTTATTTAAACTTCCGTAATCATGATGTTTGACGTGTTGATTTTAGTTTTATGCCCATGGGTTAATTGTCCTTTGTCCTGGATTATTTAATATGTCCGTCTGGTTTTTGTCCATAACAGTCCATCAGTCATAAATATAAAGTGCGAGTGTCCTCGTCAAATTATCCTTATACCCGAAGTTAAATATTCCAACTAATTGGGGATTTAAACTGTAACAAGATTTTAATACTTTGTTTAATAATTACACCAGGATGTCGACTGAGTGTAACCCAAGGTTTTAATATTTTGTTATCAATTATACCAAGTGTCCTTTGTACATAATTTCACCCTTGTTTTAATTATTCTAGTGGCTATTAATCCATTCCCGTGTCCGGTTAAATGAACGATTATTCGTACATATAAATACCCCGCCCATCGTGTCCGATTGAGTGTATATGGTAATTTATAGGGACGCCCAATTGTAAATCTTTATAGTAACATTAACAAACTATCATTTAGTTAAACAAATATAAAGCCCATTAATAACCCATAGTCTAATTTCCACAAGTGTCGTTCTTTTGTCCAAACCCCAATTATGGTACAAAGCCCAATTACCCAATTTTAGTAATTAGCCCAACATCATGATTACTTCGGATTAAATAAGCATAATAATAACTTAGCTACGAGACATTAATGTAAAAAGGTTGAACATAACTTACAATGATTAAAAATAGCGTAGCGTTACACGGACAGAATTTCGACTTACACCCTTACAATATTCGCTAACATACCCTTATTATTAGAATTATAATTAAAATTAAAATATAAATTATAAATATATATATATATATTTTACGTATGAGAAGAAGAAGAAAAAGATGATTATTTGCGATCAGATTTCGGTTGGCTTTATAGGCAGTTTTTCATTTTGGGGCTCCGCGACTCGCGGCCAATTTTGCCTTCAAACTCCGCGAGTCGCGGAGATTACTTTTACAGCTCAGAGGAGTTTGGCTCTTTGTTTACCGACGGTTTAAATATAAATATAATATATTAAATAATTATAAGAATTATTTAAATATTATATTATATTTATGTGCATAGTTGACTTGTTATTTTTAGTCCGTTGCGTCGAGCATTGAGAGTTGACTCATGTCCCGGTTCCGGATTTTCGAACGTCCTTGCGTACAATTTAATATCTTGTACTTTGCGTTTTGAATCTTGTACTTTTGTAATTTCGAGACGTTTCTTATCAATAATTGGAACCTCTTTGATTGTCTTTTGTACTTTTGAGCTTTTTGGTCGTTTGCGTCTTCAATTCGTCGAATCTGTCTTTTGTCTTCACCTTTTATTATTTAAACGAATATCACTTGTAAATAGAACAATTGCAACTAAAAGCTTGTCTTTCTTGAGGAATAATGCTATGAAATATATGTTCGTTTTTAGCATTATCAATATATATATATATATATATATATATATATATATATATATATATATATATATATATATATATATATATATATATATAATATTTCTCATTACATCATATATTATTTTATTTTACATATTTATTTCCAACAATTAAATCATATATTAATCCAAATAATATTTCAAATTATATATATATATATATATATATATATGTATGTATGTATCTATTTACAATTAGTTATTCGTGAATCGTCGAGAACAGTCGAAGGTCAATTGAATATCTAAAACAGTTTAAAAATTTTGAGACTCAATCTAACAGACTTTGCTTATCGTGTCAAAAATATTAAATCGTATCGAGAGTTTGATTTAAATTTAGTCGAAATTTTCTGGGTCGTCACAGCTACTAAATTCCTAACCAAATATTTCCCTCCTTCCAACCAAATCAAACTAAAGAATGACATCATTAACTTCAAACGAAGTTATGATGAATCTTTTTGAAACTACATGGGAGCAATTCAAAACGCTGCTGAAGAAGTGCCCTAATCTCCAGCTAGAATGGTCAGCTCAAATCTGTAACTCCTACAATGGTCTTACGGTAAATCATAGGACGACGATCGATGTAGCAGCTCAAGGAAATGTGATGAACCAAACCGCAGACGAAGCATGGGGATTGCTCGAGAACATGACAATGCATCATCATGACTGGAACAGTGGTCAAACAACTTCATCATCTGCCCCACTCTCTACACTTAACAATCAAACGGAGGCCATCAAATCCCTTACGGATAAGATGGAATCTCTCGCTAAACAACTTAGAGAATTGAAGACGCATTCGCAGTAGGTCAACCAGGCTCAGGCCTGTGTTAACTGTACCAACCCATAACCCACTGAAGAATATCAAGTTTAGTACGAAAACCCTGACGGTTCAGTCTGTTATGTTCAATACCCATCTCGTCAACCAAATCCCGGATTCAATCAACAAACTAGGGTTAATCAATTTCAAAGAAGCAACCAGCCTTTTCGCTATCGCTACCCACCTTATCCAACCCAACAGTTTCAATTGTCCTACGATCAACCACTTCCACTCACTGGGCCAACAGTCGAGAAAAATTCCCCTACCACCCAGATTACAAAAGTAACCAACCCCACTCTCGGAGCTGATGATCAGTTGACTCAGTTCATTCAAGGACAACAACAGCTAAATCAGAGAACTGCATCTAGACAAGACCAGACAGAGATACTAATGAGAAATCAATTAGCTCAGCTCAAAAGTCTAGAGACGCAGCTTGGACAGTTATCACAACGCCTTGTAACCCGACCACAGGGAAGGTTACCCACTAATACTATCCAAAATCCCCACATAGAGGAAGCTAAGCAATGGATTCCGTAATCCCAGAGGGAGAACCACGGAGAAGGTCAGCTAGGCTCAAGAACAAATCAACATATACTCAGAAGGTGACCCCTGCAACTCCAGTTCATGTACCCTATCCTGGAAGGCTATAGGAGGAACCATCCAAGCTTGATTCCTTCAAACTAGATGGAAGATTCCTAGACACCATGTCCAAAGTACCCAACCAAAAGAGATATATCTGAAGGCTTGTTTCTATATAGAAGAGGATACCAGATTCTAACAAAATTCCACTGAGTAAAGAATGCTCAGCATTACTCAGAAACTCTCTACCGCCAAAGCTAGGAGATACGGGCCGATTCATTTTCCCGTGTTCGATCTACCAATCTAGAACCATTCTTGCGCTAGTAAATTTAAGAACAAGTATCACCCTAATCCCTACTCTCTCTTCAAGAGATTAGAGTTAGGAAACTTTTCACCAACTAAAATGACAATCCAACTTGCCAATCACACAATTCGATATTCTAAGGGCATACTTGAGAACGTCTTGGTGAAAGTCGAAAAATTCTTGTATCCTACGGATTTCGTAGTAATGGACATTAAGGAAGACCTACACACACCAGTAGTGTTAGAAAGACATTTCATGAATACGGCTAGGACTGTCATTGATGTGTACAATCAAACCTTGATCCTGCGATCACATGAGGAGAGCGTTACCTTCAAAATTGACCGGCCTACCGATCTTTCTGGACAGGCATAGATGTTTGCTATTTCCACCAGACAGATCACTTCCGATGATGATCTTCACCACCAGCCAATGATATCGAAATAGGTGTCGAATCACAGTCTGCAGATGACCCAGAAATGGAAGAAGAGGATCCCATCGAAGAAATAGAGGAAGAGGAGGAATCTGAAGAGGAAGAGGAAATGGAAGACATAAAAGAAACTGCGATAATACCCTCTCTAAGAATTAAGCATCATGAAGAATTAATGTGGCTTGAGACGGAAGATCGCAGTTTAATCATTCGTTTCAAGAGAAGACTGACAAGGTTGAGGTTAAAGATATAGAAATTGACCCTGCAAGTGTCAAAGTAGAGAACCAGAATACTGAAGAAACCCATTCATCAGAAGCATCCTCAGAAGAACATTATACTGATGATGACGAGGAAGAGCAACATGAAGACATTATGGATAATTCACACTCTCTAACCGAACCAAATCTAGGGGAGCCGGAATCTTCGTCATATGGGATTCCGATCATATCTACACACGCAGACATGATAACCTTCATCAATGATACTGATGAATTTGAAGATATTCTCGAATCCATCCGTAAATCAACAATTGAATTCACGCTACGCTTAACGGAACAAATTATGGATATCCAAGAAGAATACAACTTCTATCTCCAAAGAGAAGACAATGATGTTGAAATCCTAGAAGCACTCATTCAAGACTTTATCAACACTCTTCACTATCATATCTACTAAGAAGAAAGACAACGAGGGCGTAATTCAGTGGTTCGCACTATTCTTGAGACAAGATTCTGTCGAGATCAGAAGAGCATTTACTCTAAGGTTTACAACGCCTTAGCCGGATCTACACTTTCGTTCTCAGCAAACCAACGAGCACTACTGACTCTCATCCGAAAGCACATAGATCTTTCCACCGGATGCCATACTTCTCACTCTGATTTGCAAATGATCGAGGATATTCACAGCTTTTTCGCTTTCTTGGAAAGAGATAATTTCGAAAGCACACCAGACATGCTAGTGATTTACGTAACAATTGATCACCATGCTGACCTGATTATCAAAGAGTTACGAGATGCAGTTACAGAGGAAGTAAGGCGCAACAATCCGTTCTCTTATCTTGAACCAGATCGAATCAACATTGCCACCTGCGTTACGAAGTAGATAACACGTATCTTCCACGAATCCATAGATCCAAGTTTCACATTCAAAGCCGGATGTCGGGAGATATACTCAAAAACGGTGACGTTGATGCTCGGGTCAAGATTGCTGTTCACTTCTTTTCAGCTTCGCCTTTTGACTAATCTGTGCAAAGCTACAGACTCTTACTATGGAGATCACCATTCTGAAGATTTTGAGATACTAAAGATACAGTTTTTAACATTGTTTGAAGACCTCCGAAATGAGCATCACATCAGAGAAATAATCACCACCAGCACTGCCTCTATGATTGACATTCATGGGTTAACCAGCAGAGCTGTGGATCATATTCTCATTGGACTTCAGGATTTATCACAAGCCGAAACTGCACACTACTTATCTTTCAGAAGATCTTCAAGAGAAGTACCGGATCTTCTACCACTTTGGTCCGACACTTTCTCAGGATTTACCCACCAAGACTTACATTCCCTCGAGAAGACCAAGATTACAACTATCAGCGAGGAATGTTTGCTTTCTAAAGCATCACTACGGTCGAGCCAACGACCTTAAACAAAAGCGCTTCTCGGGAGGCAACCCGTGCAATAAAGTAGAGTAGAAGAATAAAGGATGACAAATGAGCCGATCAATAAAGGATGCAAGGATTGAAAGCCAGCTAGTATCAAGTAACATCCGCTAGGGGTACTTCTTTATTCCCCGTACTAGCTCAAAATCTAAATTATGCTGCATCCTAGCTTATCACTAAGTGTTGGATCCCAACCCAATTAAACACTAGACAAATACTCCCAAATCATCAACTATAACTCCTAAGTGTGGGATACACTAGGAACATTGAGGACAATATTCATCTAAGTGTGGGATGTTGGTATAATCTTTTTATGCTGTATTAAAATAACCCATTACGAAGATTCCAAGTTCTTAAGTCAAATTTCAAAATTTTTAACAAGAGAAAGCCTTTCCGAAAAAGTATTTTTGAAAACCTAAAACGTTTGTAAATAAAAGTAAGGCTTAAGAAAGGTGGATATCTTGTTAGAATGAACCAAATCTCTAATAGAACATTGCATGACTAAGCCATTATCGACCTAAATTAATTATGGTGAGGCACCCAAATAAGACCAGCATTCATCTTTAATGCTTCACTTTTTTTCGTTGAGAGTGCCAATGTCTGTGCTCGGAATCAAAACTTGCTTTAGATCTACATTTCCAAAGTAGCGAAACGTGATTCGGTTATAATCAGAAGAGCTAGCCATTTATCAAAAATAAACCTTTCGCACCTTCACAACTTCTACTTCACCACCACACTCACATCATCTTTACTATCACCCGAAAAACCAGAAAATGAGATCCCTTCCCAAAACCTGATGTTATAAACCTCTCAAGTATCATGGCAAAGATTTTGAAAAAGTTTACCGGTAAAAAGTTTCTCGAGATGAAATCTCTAATATATATATATATATATATATATATATATATATATATATATATATTTCAAAGTTCTGAAAAAGGAGCAGAACTTATAAAGAGAAACGCCGAAGAAGAACTTGACCGAAAATGATTATAAAATGAAAAAAATTCAAAAGTTCTTCTCAAAAATTCAGCACTCCTATCTATCCGAATAAAATTATGCATAAGGACTATATCACCCTTTTTCTTACCCCTCAAAAACAACTTCGCTACCACTCTAAAATTCCTTTCCATCATTGACAACTGACCTAGAAGCTATGGTTACTACCATTCTCACATTAGTAGCAAGGATTTGAGTCTTTATCAAGCCTATGACGATGAGTGCAGCATGACTGGCTATGAGTGAATTCATTTCTTAGATCTATAGGGAACCCTAAACAATTGTGTGATTTGAGTGACCCGTGAAAGTTAGCCTAAGTCATGTAACCTCCTCGCATGCTTGCAGAGATAGTTTCAAAGCTAACATATATGACTCACCTTATCTTTCGCTCTTATAATAAAAAGCTAACCGCTTAGGCTATTAGAAAAGAAACTCCGGAAATATTTCTTAAGGTAAAATGAGAGTTTGCTTGAGGACAAGCAAAGTCTAAGTGTGGGATATTTGATATCGGCTAAAAAGTCACGTTTTTACCCCGGTATTAAGGCCCAAAAAACAAAGAAAGATTCGAACTTTATCAGCAAAATACCCACTTCGTTGGTTAGAATTGAAGAACAAGTAATTACGAAGATGGTGCAAAAAGAATCAAGATAATTGGAGCTAAAACGAAGATTCTAGAGCGAAAACGGTGAAAGACAAGAAATCAAGTTACGATCCAGGGAATCAGCAAGCCAAACGGCCTACCAAAAGGCCTACCAAATGGCTTGCCTGTCTCACAAACGGCCTGCCACATGCCCAATTTAAATGGCCCCTGTAAATGGCTTGATGTGGCAAACGGCCCCTGCAAACGGCCTGCCAAATGGCCTGCCAGCCATTTGTAGGCAAATTTCTTGCTTATTTAAAGGGTCTTTGTCATTCATTCTGTAGTGACCCGAACTTTTACATGTTTATATATATATATATAATGAAATTGGTATATTTACATGATTAAATATTTTCAACATGTTAAGCAATCAAACTTGTTAAGACTTGATTATTTGAAATGAGTTTCATGTAGACAATTGACCACCCAAGTTGACCGGCGATTCACGAACGTTAAAACTTTTAAAAACTATATGGTGATATATATATATGGACATATATATAGTTAACATGATATTATGATAAGAAAGTATCTCACTAGGTACATTAACAATGAGTTATATACATAAAATGAGACTATTGAATTAAGAAACTCGAAATGATATATATAACGATTATCGTTATGACAACGTCTTACTAAGTACATATGTATCATATTAAGATATTGTTACACTATATTTAACATGATAAAATGATAATTATTTATATCATTAAGTATGTTAACAATGAACTACATATGTAAAACAAAACTAGTAACTTAAGGATTTCAAAACGAGACATATATGTAACGATTATCGTCGTAACGACACTTTAATGTATATATATCATATTAAGATATATTCATACATCATAATATCATGATAATGTAATAATTTAACATTTCTTTTGATATAATAAACAATGGGTTAACAATATTTAATGTGATCGTTAACTTAAAGGTTTCAAAACAACACTTACACGTAACGACTAACGATGACTTAACGACTCAGTTAAAAGGTATATACATGTAGTATTTTAAGATTTATTCATACACTTTTGAAAGAATTCAAGACACATATCAAAGTACTTCTACTTAACAAAAATGCTTACAATTACGTCCTCATTCATTTTCATCAACAATTCTACTCGTATGCACCCGTATTCGTACTTGTACAATAACCAGCTTCTAAATGTATTTACTATTAGTATATACATTTCAATGATCAGCTCTTAGCAGCCCTTTATTGTAGTGACCCGAACTTTTCCATGTTTATATATATTAATTGAGATTGATATTTACATGATTAAATGTTTCCAACATGTTAAGCAATCAAACTTGTTAAGACTTGATTAATTGAAATATGTTTCATATAGACAATTGACCACCCAAGTTGACCGGCGATTCACGAACGTTAAAACTTGTAAAAACGACATGACGATATATATATGGATATACATATGGTTAACATGAGATTATGATAAGTAAGTATCTCCATAAGTATATTAACAATGAGTTATATACATATAAACAAGACTACTAACTTAAGGATTTCGAAACGAGACATATATGTAACGATTATCGTTGTAACGACATTTAAATGTATATATATCATATTAAGATATATTAATATATCATAAAATCATGATAATATAATAATTTAACATCTCATTAGATATAATAAATAATGGGTTAACAGCATTAATTGAGATCGTTAACTTAAAGGTTTCAAAACAACACTTACATGTAACGACTAACGATGACTTAACGACTCAGTTAAAATGTATATACATGTAGTGTATTTAGATGTATTAAAATACTTTTGGAAGACTTCAAGACATATATCAAAACACTCATACTTAACGAAAATGGTTAAAGTTACTTTCACATTCTTTTCTTTCATCAAGAATTCTAGTCGTATTTTTACCCGTATTATACACAGCTTCAAAACGTACTTACTATGGGTATATACCAATAGGAACTAGCATGGGATTCCACTCTTGATTATGTCATGTATGACTAATCAATTTTAACTTCTACCATGAGCTAGTCAACTAACTAGAACTCCTTTTAACCCCACTCACCACTCACCAATTACCACTCATCATTCACTCCATTTCACTTCCAATTCTCTTTCTAATTCTCTCTCAACACACCCACACTATTATGAACGTATTTTTCCAGTAATTAATCATCATCTTCATCAAAAATCACTTCAAGAATCAAGTTATAATCATCATAGGAAGAACACTTCAAGAACACTTCAAAAATCCCTTCAAGTTTACTAATTTACTTCCAAGCTTTCTAATCCATTCCAAGTAATCATATAAGATCAAGAAACCTTTGTTATATACAGTAGGTTATCTTTCTTATTTAAGGTAATATTCATATTCAAACTTTGATTCAATTTCTATAACTATAAACTATCTTAATTCGAGTAAAAATCTTACTTGAACTTGTTTTTGTGTCATGATCCTACTTCAAGAACTTTCAAGCCATCCAAGATCCTTTGAAGCTAGATCATTTCTTGTCACTTCCAGTAGGTTTACCTACTAAACTTGAGGTAGTAATGATGTTCATAACATCATTCGATTCATATATATAAAACTATCTTATTCGAAGGTTTAAACTCGTAATCACTAGAACATAGTTTAGTTAATTCTAAACTTGTTCGCAAACAAAAGTTAATCCTTCTAACTTGACTTTTAAAATTAACTAAACACATGTTCTATATCTATATGATATGCTAACTTAATGATTTAAAACCTGGAAACACGAAAAACACCGTAAAACCGGATTTACGCCGTCGTAGTAACACCGCGGGCTGTTTTGGGTTAGTTAATTAAAAACTATGATAAACTTTGATTTAAAAGTTGTTATTCTGAGAAAATGATTTTTATTATGAACATGAAACTATATCTAAAAATTATAGTTAAACTCAAAGTGGAAGTATGTTTTCTAAAATGGTCATCTAGACGTCGTTCTTTCGACTGAAATGACTACCTTTACAAAAACGACTTGTAACTTATTTTTTCGACTATAAACCTATACTTTTTCTGTTTAGATTCATAAAATAGAGTTCAATATGAAACCATAGCAATTTGATTCACTCAAAACGGATTTAAAATGAAGAAGTTATGGGTAAAACAAGATTGGATAATTTTTCTCATTTTAGCTACGTGAAAATTGGTAACAAATATATTCCAACCATAACGAGGACAGCTGACTTAATAAACTTAAAACATCAAAATATATTAAAAGTGTTGTAAATATATTTTGAACATACTTTGATATATATGTATATATTGTTATAGGTTCGTGAATCAACCAGTGGCCAAGTCTTACTTCCCGACGAAGTAAAAATCTGTGAAAGTGAGTTATAGTCCCACTTTTAAAATCTAATATTTTTGGGATGAGAATACATGCAGGATTTATAAATGATTTACAAAATAGACACAAGTACGTGAAACTACATTCTATGGTTGAATTATCGAAATCGAATATGCCCCTTTTTATTAAGTCTGGTAATCTAAGAATTAGGGAACAGACACCCTAATTGACGCGAATCCTAAAGATAGATCTATTGGGCCTAACAAACCCCATCCAAAGTACCGGATGCTTTAGTACTTCGAAATTTATATCATATCCGAAGGGTGTCCCGGAATGATGGGGATATTCTTATATATGCATCTTGTTAATGTCGGTTACCAGGTGTTCACCATATGAATGATTTTTATCTCTATGTATGGGATGTGTATTGAAATATGAAATCTTGTGGTCTATTGTTACGATTTGATATATATAGGTTAAACCTATAACTCACCAACATTTTTGTTGACGTTTTAAGCATGTCTATACTCAGGTGATTATTAAGAGCTTCCGCTGTCGCATACTTAAATAAGGACGAGATTTGGAGTCCATGCTTGTATGATATTGTGTAAAAACTGCATTCAAGAAACTTATTTTGTTTTAACATATTTGTATTGTAAACCATTATGTAATGGTCGTGTGTAAACAGGATATTTTAGATTATCATTATTTGATAATCTACATAAAGCTTTTTAAACCTTTATTGATGAAATAAAGGTTATGGTTTGTTTTAAAATGAATGCAATCTTTGAAAAACGTCTCATATAGAGGTCAAAACCTCGCAACGAAATCAATTAATATGGAACGTTTTTAATCAATAAGAACGGGACATTTCAGTTGGTATCAGAGCGTTGGTCTTAGAGAACCAGAATTTTGCATTAGTGTGTCTTATCAAGTTTGTTAGGATGCATTAGTGAGTCTGGACTTCGACCGTGTTTACTTGAAGAATGATTGCTTAACAAATTATGTTGGAAACTATATATTTTTAACATGTGAATATTATGTGATATATTAATCTCTTAACGCGTTTGATATTATGTGATAGATGTCTACCTCTAGAACAAGTCCCATTGACTCACCTAATAATAATGAAGAGTCAAATGTAAATTGGAATGATTCGTGGACTGATTCACAAGTTCCCGAAGAGGAACCGGAAGAAGAGTCGGAACCGGAAGAAGAATCGGAACCGGAAGAAGAATCGGAACCGGATGAAGAAATAGAACCGGTGGGGGAAATAATAAAACGGTTAAGTAAAAGAAAATCCTCAACCAACCGACCAAGGTTAATTATGGTCAATGGTGTTTCCGCCAAGGAAGCAAAATATTGGGAGGATTACCAATTCTCTGATGAATCGGATTCTGACGAGAATTCCGATGATGTTATAGAAATTACCCCAACTGAATTTAAAAAGGCAAAAGAAAATAATAAGGGAAAGGGCATAAAAATAGAGAAATCTAATTCCAACCCCGATGAACTTTATATGTATCGTCAACCCCCGAAGTCCTTAAGTTGTAACAATGACCCGGGAACCTCTAAACCACCAGGTTTTTCTAAACCAATGTGGAAAATAACAGCTAGTATTAGGGGAACATCATATATCCCTAGAAACTTGGCAAAACGAACCAAAACCGAAGAAGAAGAAACAAGCGAGTCGGAATAAGATAGTTGTATTCGTGTGGTGTAATATATGTAATATAGTGTGCTTATGCTTTATGATATATGTAAAAATTGCTTGTATTAATAAGTATTTTTTTATGAATCTAACTCTTGTCTATTTTACAGTATAAAAACACAAAATGGATAGACAACCCAATATTTTAAGAGACCTACCCGGAGACATGATTGATGAAATCTTGTCTAGAGTCGGTCAGAATTCTTCGGCACAACTATTTAAGGCGAGATCAGTTTGTAAGACATTCGAAGAACGTTCCAAGAATGCCTTGGTTTATAAAAGGCTTTCGTTCGAAAGATGGGGGATATCACATTGGGAAATCCATAAGTTATGATGTGTTTACTTTGACGCATATATTGCGGGGAACCCAAATGCTATTTTACGCAATGGGTTAAGAAATTATTTTGACTCAATATATCCGAATATTGGACTTCGTGATTTAGAAAAAACGGCTAACATGCAACATAAAGAAGCATGTTATGCTTACGGATTAGTAATGTTCGCTTCTCACCAAAGTGAGAACAAGAACATCGGCCTACAACTATTAAACAAAACGTTCCCACAAGTGACGGAGTCGGTAATTGGGGTAAGAAATGAGGTTTTTAGATTGTTACGGGACTGTTGGACATTACGTAACCCTCGTCCCTTTAACGACGTTACAACACGCTGTCTTATCAACGGCCATAACGGTTATGTTCCACAAGACCAAGGATGGGAAGTAATCCTAGTAAAACCAGAATGCATGACTTGTTTCTGGACGTATGAATTACGTGTCTTTATTGCCTTTGCTGAACGACTTGTGTACTAGCTAGAATTATCTTCACAACCATCTTGTATCAAATTTATTGTGTGCTATATTTCATGCTATATGTAAAATAAGCGGTATTGTAAGTTTGTAAAATATTGTGTAAAAGTTTGAACGCGAAATATTATTATAATCAGTTTTTCATATAGAATTGTAGTAGTTGAATTGTATATTAGCTACTAAGTATGAACTTAACGGGTAGGTACTACCCGAATTTAAACTTATAAAACGCTAATATGAAGAAAAAGCTTTTATAAATGAGTTCATATTATGCTACGAAATACTATTAACTACTCTTAATATTCTGTATGATTAACTTGTTCCATTTAACTATTTTGAAGGAAATGGCACCGACTACTCGACACACCGTGAATATGAATGAAGAGGAATTCCGTACTTTTCTAGCTTCAAACATAGCAGCAGTACAGGCTGCGCTACATACCAACAATAACCTTGGATCTAGCAGTACAGGAAATCGTGTAGGATGCACCTACAAAGAATTCACTGCCTGTAAACCTTTAGAATTTGATGGAACCGAAGGACCAATCGGATTGAAACGGTGGACCGAGAAGGTCGAATCGGTGTTTGCCATAAGTAAGTGTACTGAAGAGGAAAAAGTGAAGTACGCTACGCATACCTTCACAGGTTCTGCGTTAACATGGTGGAATACCTATCTAGAGCAAGTGGGACAAGACGATGCGTACGCACTACCGTGGTCAGCATTCAAGCACTTGATGAACGAAAAGTACCGTCCCAGAACCGAGGTCAATAAGCTCAAGACAGAACTTAGAGGGTTACGAACCCAAGGATTTGATATTACCACGTATGAAAGACGATTCACAGAATTGTGCCTATTGTGTCCGGGAGCATTCGAAGATGAGGAAGAGAAGATCGATGCGTTTGTGAAAGGATTACCAGAAAGAATCCAAGAAGATATAAGTTCACACGAGCCCGCCTCCATACAACAGGCATGTAGAATGGCTCACAAACTAGTGAACCAGATTGAAGAAAGAATTAAAGAACAGACTGCTGAAGAGGCCAATGTGAAGCAAGTCAAAAGAAAGAGGGAGGAAAACGATGATAAGAATCACCAATACAATAACAACAACAATTATAACAATAATCGCAACAACTATCCTAACAATCGCAACATCAATCGCAACTACAACAAACGGCCCAACAACAACAACAACAACAACAGCAACCACAACAATCATCTTAACAACAATAATAACCGCAACAACAACAACAATCAGAAGCAGCTATGCCAAAGGTGTGAAAAGTATCACTCGGGGTTCTGCACCAAATTTTGCAACAAGTGTAAAAGAAATGGTCATAGCGCGGCGAAGTGTAATGTCTACGGACCAGGGGTTAACAGAACGAAAGGAACAAATGGTGTCGGAACGAGTAATGGTGGAGCAAGTAGTGTCGGAGCAAGTTATGCCAATGTAGTTTGTTATAAATGTGGAAAACCGGGCCACATTATTAGAAATTGCCCGAACCAGGAGAACACGAATGGACAAGGCCGCAGAAGGGTTTTCAATATTAATGCGGCAGAGGCACAGGAAGACCCGGAGCTTGTTACGGGTACGTTTCTTATTGACAATAAATCTGCTTACGTTTTATTTGATTCGGGTGCGGATAGAAGCTATATGAGTAGAGATTTTTGTGCTAAATTAAGTTGTCCATTGACGCCTTTGGATAGTAAATTTTTACTCGAATTAGCAAATGGTAAATTAATTTCAGCAGATAATATATGTCGGAATCGAGAAATTAAACTGGTTAGCGAAACATTTAAGATTGATTTGATACCAGTAGAGTTAGGGAGTTTTGATGTGATAATCGGTATGGACTGGTTGAAAGACGTGAAAGCAGAGATCGTTTGTTACAAAAATGCAATTCGCATTATACGAGAAAAAGGAAAACCCTTAATGGTGTACGGAGAAATGGGCAACACGAAGCTACATCTTATTAGTAATTTGAAGGCACAAAAACTAATAAGAAAAGGTTGCTATGCTGTTCTAGCACACATCGATAAAGTACAAACTGAAGAAAAGAGCATCAATGATGTTCCCATCGCAAAAGAATTTCCCGATGTATTTCCGAAAGAATTACCGGGATTACCCCCACATCGATCCGTTGAATTTCAAATAGATCTTGTACCAGGACCTGCACCAATAGCTCGTGCTCCTTACAGACTCGCACCCAGCGAGATGAAAGAACTGCAAAGCCAATTACAAGAACTTTTAGAGCGTGGTTTCATTCGACCAAGCACATCACCGTGGGGAGCTCCTGTTTTGTTTGTCAAGAAGAAAGATGGTACATTCAGGTTGTGTATCGACTACCGAGAGTTGAACAAACTTACCATCAAGAACCGCTACCCACTACCGAGAATCGACGACTTATTTGATCAACTACAAGGCTCGTCTGTTTATTCAAAGATTGACTTACGTTCCGGGTATCATCAAATGCGGGTGAAAGAAGATGATATTCCAAAGACTGCTTTTAGAACACGTTACGGTCATTACGAGTTTATGGTCATGCCGTTTGGTTTAACTAATGCACCAGCTGTGTTCATGGACCTTATGAACCGAGTGTGTGGACCATACCTTGACAAGTTTGTCATTGTTTTCATTGATGACATACTTATTTACTCAAAGAATGACCAAGAACACGGTGAACATTTGAGAAAAGTGTTAGAAGTATTGAGGAAGGAAGAATTGTACGCTGAGTTTTCAAAGTGTGCATTTTGGTTGGAAGAAGTTCAATTCCTCGGTCACATAGTGAACAAAGAAGGTATTAAGGTGGATCCGGCAAAGATAGAAACTGTTGAAAAGTGGGAAACCCCGAAAACTCCGAAACACATACGCCAATTTTTAGGACTAGCTGGTTACTACAGAAGGTTCATCCAAGACTTTTCCAGAATAGCAAAACCCTTGACTGCATTAACGCATAAAGGGAAGAAATTTGAATGGAATGATGAACAAGAGAAAGCGTTTTAGTTATTGAAGAAAAAGCTAACTACGGCACCTATATTGTCATTGCCTGAAGGGAATGATGATTTTGTGATTTATTGTGACGCATCAAAGCAAGGTCTTGGTTGTGTATTAATGCAACGAACGAAGGTGATTGCTTATGCGTCTAGACAATTGAAGATTCACGAACAAAATTATACGACGCATGATTTGGAATTAGGCGCGGTTGTTTTTGCATTAAAGACTTGGAGGCACTACTTATATGGGGTCAAAAGTATTATATATACCGACCACAAAAGTCTTCAACACATATTTAATCAGAAACAACTGAATATGAGGCAGCGTAGGTGGATTGAATTATTGAATGATTCAGACTTTGAGATTCGTTACCACCCGGGGAAGGCAAATGTGGTAGCCGATGCCTTGAGCAGGAAGGACAGAGAACCCATTCGAGTGAAATCTATGAATATAATAATTCATAATAACATTACTACTCAAATAAAGGAGGCACAACAAGGAGTTTTAAAAGAGGGAAATTTAAAGGATGAAATACCCAAAGGATCGGAGAAGCATCTTAATATTCGGGAAGACGGAACCCGGTATAGGGCTGAAAGGATTTGGGTACCAAAATTTGGAGATATGAGAGAAATGGTACTTAGAGAAGCTCATAAAACCAGATACTCAATACATCCTGGAACGGGGAAGATGTACAAGGATCTCAAAAAACATTTTTGGTGGCCGGGTATGAAAGCTGATGTTGCTAAATACGTAGGAGAATGTTTGACGTGTTCTAAGGTCAAAGCTGAGCATCAGAAGCCATCAGGTCTACTTCAACAACCCGAAATCCCGGAATGGAAATGGGATAACATTACCATGGATTTCATCACTAAATTGCCAAGTACTGCAAGTGGTTTTAATACTATTTGGGTAATAGTTGATCGTCTCACCAAATCCGCACACTTCCTACCAATAAGAGAAGATGAAAAGATGGAGAAGTTAGCACGACTGTATTTGAAGGAAGTCGTCTCCAGACATGGAATACCAATCTCTATTATCTCTGATAGGGATGGCAGATTTATTTCAAGATTCTGGCAGACATTACAGCAAGCATTAGGAACTCGTCTAGACATGAGTACTGCCTATCATCCACAAACTGATGGGCAGAGCGAAAGGACGATACAA